>NC_060149.1:833718024-834021055 GCF_021461385.2 Schistocerca piceifrons | reverse complement strand
ATGACCTCAGTAGTTTGGTCCCATAAGACCTTACCATAAATTTCCAAATTTCCGTCATCTGCCAGCGTGTGTAGTGCCCACAGTAGAATTCGGAGGCGGCGGTGTAATGGTATGGTCGTGTTTTTCATGGAGGGGCTTGCATACATTGTTGTTTTGTGTGGCACTATCGCAGCACAGGCCTACATTGATGTTTAGAGCACTTTCTTGCTTTCCACTGTTGAAGAACAATTCGGGGATGGCGGTTGCAACTTTCATCACGATCGAGCACCTGCTCATAATGCACGAGTGATCACACGACAGTAACATCCCTGTAATGGACTGGCCAGCACAGAGTCCTGACCTTAATCCTATAGAACACCTTTGCGATGTTTTGGAACGCCGACTTCGTGCCAGGCCTCACCGACCGACATAGATACCTCTCCTCAGTGCAGCACTCCGTGAATATTGGGTTGCCATTCCCTAAGAAACCTTCAAGCACCTGATTGAACGTATGCCTGCGAAATGGAAGCTGTCATCAAGGCTAAGGGTGGGCCAACACCATACTGAATTCCAGCTTTACCGATGAAGGGTGCCACGAACTTGTAAGTCATTTTCAGCCAGGTGTTCGGATCCTTTTGATCACATAGTGTAGAAAGAAATGATACAGTATAGTATAGAAGGTAACTGAAATAAATACGTAGTGAGACGAACGGAAATGGCAGTTTTATTGAAAGACAATAATCAGATTAAAGTCACTGTGTTACGGTCCTTAATAGCCTACGTGTTTTCAGTAGTAAATTCTGCCCTGACGTCATTTTTATGAATCACAACGCGCGACTGCATCAAACAGCCCAGGTGGAGGAGCTCTTGCAGCGAGAGGGCATTCGGCGAATGGACTAGTCTGAACGTTCCTCGACTTACATCCCATCGAACACGTGTGAGATGCGTTGCGGAGACGTATTGCGGCGCGTCCACATGCACCAACATCGATCCAGCAGTTGTCAACCGCGCTGGTGGAGGAATGGAACGGCCTGCCACAAAAAGTCCTGACCAACCATGTTGACGGCATGGAAGAACGTTGCAGAGCGTGCATTGCCGTCCGTGGTGGTCACACACCTTATTAAGAACCATGTCTCGCCGTTTTTAATGCCCAGGGGACCATAATCAATGGTGGGGACTTGAGTGTAATTATTGTCTTTGAATAAATGTTTCATATATTTTGGTGTCATTCTGTTGTTTTCTTTCAGTAAGGCAATACTGACCCTACGACTTATCTTAGAAGAAAGATTAAGGAAAGGCAAACCTATGTTTCTAGCATTTGTAGACTTAGAGAAAGCTTTTGACAATGTTGACTCTTTCAAATTCTGAAGGTGACAGGGGTAAAATACAGAGAGCGGAAGGCTATTTACAATTTGTACAGAAACCAGATGGCAGTTATAAGAGTCGAGGGGCATGAAAGGGAAGCAGTGGTTGGGAAGAGAGTGAGACAGGATTGTAGCCTCTCCCCGATGTTATTCAATCTGTATATTGAACAAGCAGTAAAGGAAACAAAAGAAAAATTCGGAGTAGGTATTAAAATCCATGGAGAAGAGACAGCAAAGGGCTTGGAAGAGGAGTTGAACGGAATGGACAGTGTCTTGAAAGGAGGATATAAGATGATCAACAAAAGCAAAACGAGGATAATGGAATGTAGTCGTATTAAGTCGGGTGATGCTGAGGGAATTAGATTATAAAAGGAGACACTTAAAGTAGTAAAGGAGTTTTGATATTTGGGGAGCAAAATAACTGATTATGGTCGAAGTAGAGAGGATATAAAATGTAGACTGGCAATCGCAAGGAAGGCGTTTCTGAAGAAGAAAAATTTGTTAACATCGAGTATAGATTTAAGTGTCAGGAAGTCGTTTCTGAAAGTCTTTGTATGGTGTGTAGCCATGTATGGAAGTGAAACATGGACGATAAATAGTTTAGACAAGAAGAGAATAGAAGCTTTCGAATGTGGAGCAACAGAAGAAGAATGCTGAAGATTAAATGGGTAGATCACATAACTAATGAGGAGGTATTGAATAGAATTGGGGAGAAGAGGAGTTAGTGCACAACTTGACTAGAAGAAGGGATCGGTTGGTAGGACATGTTCTGAGGATCAAGGGATCGCCAGTTTAGTATTGGAGGGTAGCGTGGAGGGTAAAAATCGTAGAGGGAGACCAAGAGATGAATACACTAAGCAGATTCAGAAGGATGTAGGTTGCAGTAAGTACTGGGAGATGAAGAAGCTTGCACAGGATAGAGTAGCATGGAGAGCTGCATCAAACCAGTCTCAGGACTGAAGACCACAACAACAGCAACAACAACAACCTTCTGTACTATACTGTAACAATTCTCTCTATGTATAGTACAAGTTTCATCGAGCTATTTTACGTGGCAGTGTCACAGCATACGATAGTTATTTTCGTGCTTAAGTGTAGCACCCCAGTGTACGTATCTGTACCTACCAGTTTCCATTCCTTAGACTTAATAATTCTCTGCATTTAAATGAACGAAGTACAAAAAAATGGCTCTGAGCACTATGGGACTCAACTGCTGTGGTCATCAGTCCCCTAGAACTTAGAACTACTTAAACCTAACTAACCTAAGGACATCACACACACCCATGCCCGAGGCAGGATTCGAACCTGCGACCGTAGCAGCAGCGCCGTTCCGGACTGGAGCGCCCAGAACCGCACGGCCACCGCGGCCGGCTGAACGAAGTACAACTTCCGTGCGTTGGAAGGTACTTACTGCTATTGAGACGGTGACGTACCTGTGATACGATGATTTGTAAACTTGTGCAGTGTCATGTGTTTGGTTGACAACAATATCGCCGGCCGCTGTGACCGAGCGATTCTAGGCGCTTCAGTCTGGGACCGCGAGACCGCTACGGTCGCAGGTTCGAATCCTGCCTCGGGCATGGATGTGTGTGCTTTCCTTATGTTAGTTAGGTTTGAGTAATTCTAATTTCTAGGGGACTGATGACCTCATATGTTAAGTCCCATAGTGCTCAGAGCCATTTGAACCATTTGAACAACAACATCGCCTTCAAAATACTATTCTGTGTATCACAGTGGTTATATATTGTGACTTTACGTTTGCACGAGATGTATATCAATTTTCAAAAAAGTGAAAAGTTTCAGATTAGTGTTCAAAAAACATATGAACCATAATATTATTCCTTAGTCGAAATATCACGGTCAAGAATCTTTTATACAAGTTGGTTTGTACTTACTGTACATTGATAGTAAAACACGGTTTCCTACATCTACATACACACTCCGCAAGTCATTATGCGGTGCGTTGTGATGGTACCCCGTACTGCTAATAGCCGCTTCCTTTCCCATTACACTCGCGTATACAGCAATGGGAAAATAACTGACTGTATGCTTCCGTATGAGCACTAATTTCTCCTATCTTATCTTCGCGGTCCTTACGCGAAATGAATGTTGGCGGCAATACGATCGTTATGCAGTCAGTTTCAAATGCTGGTTCTCTAAATTTTCTCAATAGTGATCCTCAAAAAGAACGTCGCCTGGTTTCAACCAGGTATGCAGCATATATTTTTGCTTCGAAATTCACTACAGGCCCGTCATTGGAGTCTTGCATTAAAGTATATTTTATGTCCTTTCTAATGTTATTAAGCGAGTGCAAATTGTAGCATTATGCAGTCCTGTTTTGTCGACAAAAATGAATAGGGATACATCAGCCTCAACATCATGTGAAGAATAACGTGAGAAGTACCTAGATAATAACTATGGAAGTATACTGTACCGTCGAATAAGTGTGAAACTTTTTTGAAAACACTATTCCACAGCTACGTTATTTCTTTATTTAACTGATCGCTTCTAGTTTCAATAATGGAGCCCCTTTATTAGCCGCTCGTGCCAATTAAAGCAATACAGAAATTAGTAGTAACAAAATAAATAGATACAGGAAGCTGTGGTGGAGGAGGTAATATCTATACATTTTATCAGTTACGGATCCGCAGTAAATTTCTCTTTGGAAAAAAATGACAGATTATGAATTAAGTGTTAAATACTTTCAATGTATTTGGTCTCTGACATGGAGATGTTTCATCGTGGTTTAGTGGTTTCATCGTACGTTGTACCTCTTTTAACGAATAAGAAATCTCTGTTCCTATTACATTGAAAATGTTAAAAAAATCGACCACATTTCTGGAATGGTACTTGTTTCTATTTTTAATGCAATTTAATTATTGTGATTTTAAGAAAACCAAAAACAACTAGCAGCATGTTACAATTTCCGCACGCTACATAAAAACAAAATTCGTATAAATAAGTGACTCTACTGCTTACTTCTCGTATATGCATTTCCGTTTGCAATCTAAAAAATAGACATATTTAACCTATACGAACTATCTTCCGTATTAAATAAATGTTAAAGTGTTTAAAAGTTACTGACAACACACAGATGGTAGGTTTTGTTTTAAGGATCTCTGTTCCACAGTTAGCGAATCGTATCTATTACAAATTGATGATACTGAAACCGAAGCCACTTCTGAGGAACGGGATGTTTTCTGTCACACAACTAATGCCGAGACTGTGAACTCTGAGTTGAAGAAGCGTTCACCGTCTCCGATTCGTATTTGGAGGATCCCGATGGCGTGTTTGGGCAGGTTGCAGTAACGGCGAGTTGCGTTGTGAGGCGTACGTGTTGCTGTTGAAGATGTCCCCCGGCCGTGGTGGGGACTCCGCTATAAAAGCCGAGCCACCGGCCACACTTTCATCAGACTCCTCGAGCCTTCTTCAGCCTCAGTCGCTTTACACCGACCACTCACTACAATGGAACTCCTGCGAGTAAGTGTTGTATGCGAGTGCGTACATTTCGGTTTTTAGTTCGTAAGGAGTAATTTTTTCCTGTTTTTAAGAACTCATGATTTCGGTCATTTAGTGGAGTCCGTAGCAAAATTTTGAAGTACTGGACTCAATTACATGATTCAAGTCCTCGAGGATAATCGTATTCAACGGAATATTAAGAGGAAGCTACTTAGCGACATTGCATTCGTCCTATTCGGCTCATATTGCGCTCATCACTCATGTTAATAACAGAATTGAAATGATAGTGCGTAGAAAAGTAAATTATTTTATTTATAATATCAGGGATTGTGTTTCTAAAATTGCAACTACGAGACAGCTTTGTGCCTTAGCGTAGTTTCTTATCTGAACTTTTAGCGTGATACTGCATGACAAATCTGGCAGAAATTTTACTACGTTGTTTATTACTCTTTATTGTGTATATTAAAACGATCTCCTTTCAGGTGGTATGTATACTGATGTTTCTTCTGTATATGAGAGTATTGTCAGCATTGTACTGTTGAATTGTTAACGGGCTGCAATCGATCGTAAACCTTCTGCGAGGAACATGCACTTAAAAGCAGATTAATGCCCCTGCTATAATCTTAAGATAATTAAAAACTAGACAAATTCTGCTTGTATCCATCAGTCTCTTCCTGTTGTTTATATGTTTGGGCTTCGGAGAAAGGTATTTTAAAAGTCGTTATTCACTTTCATCGACGATGACAGTGGTGAATATCGCTGACATTTTATGAATACCAGTCGAATCAGTCAGACGTGAGCGGTACAAGGAAGAGGTATTTACAAAAAGCATGTCTGGGTACATAAAGTCAACGCGTCAAGATTTATCCCCTGATAATTATCTCGCGGTATCCTTCGCTTGAGCTTCTACTTCAAGTCGACACAACAGTAATTACCAACCATCAGTCTATCACAAACAAAACCATGTAAATATATTTCTGAGTGTTAAGCAGGTCTGGCGATTTAATTTCTCTGCACAATATTTCGCCAAATGAGCTAGTCCTCTTCGTCACGTTAATCGAATCTACTGTCCCTGCCTGAAAATACGAACTGTGGATGCTCTACGCTGATCATTTATCTTTTGTGCTGGTTTCCGGCATAAAAGGCCATCGTCAGACAATACTTACGATCGACAAAGATAATGATCTACGTTCAAAATGATATTGCACGTATAAAGTGTTTTGCAAAACTCTCAACGTAAAAGTCGTCTTTGATAGAGCAATCGTGATTACAAAAGGGAGAAAATTAAATATGAGTGTTATATAAACACAACAGACGTAAGAGGAGATGGAAGAGGGGGCGGTTTCACATAGTTAGGCAGATAACACTACCACAGTTGTCATTTGTATCTCTTAATCTGAATGATGGAAGTATTCTTTAGAAACCACAAAAATATCAGTTCTGAAGAGATAGTCACCAATTTACTCATACATCTTCGCATCGAGATTCAGTAAACACATTTTTAGTCGTAAATCAGTTTTCCATATGCAGTAAGGAATCCATTCTCTGTTCATACTTTTCGCCTAAAGATAGAAGACAGACATCCTTGTCTGAAAAATTTTTTTGTTACCAATGTGCTTAACCATCTTTCTTGGCAATGAATCAGACTGTCAGTCGGGGAAAAACCTGTACATTATCCATAAGGTGTATATCTTTGATATTCATCTGTAGGACAAACCTTCTAGAAGCCGATCTAAATCTGACATCTTTCTCAATTTGTTACGATTCGTAAACTGACCAGACAAAACCCCAAGACTGATCTGTACCAATGTACAATTTTATTGTTTCCCACAACGATTATTAGCGAAAGCGGTAGCTATTTCCTACACGACTTCCTATATGCCAAATGATGGGTGAATTGTGGCTGTCAGTACTCTGCTTCTCTACGAATAACTCAGACGAGGCATAGTTTTCCGACTACTTTCTGGTGTCCACTGAAGGCTGAAAGTTTTGACTAAGTCCACAAATTATGTCACACAGAACACACAAAAAGACTGAAAACGTTTTATGTATCGAAGACCGAAAATGTTCTGTATAATTTCACTATACAGTATCCAGTGCCCGAAGACAATATGGCGCTCGATGGAGGCGATACTAATTAGAATTTAAGTGGTGGTAGAACAATTAATTAGCAGAAATTTGTAGATAAGGAGCGATAATACAGTGTATAGTTCCCCATATGTAGAATGTGAACCAATTTCTGGAATAAGTCAGAAATACCTTCTCAGTGTCCTTCTGAATTTAGGCGCGGTGCACAGCTGATCGCATTCTTGTCTCCGGTTGGATCAGGTAATCTAGGTTATGTTCTTTGAGAGAAGTAAAGCAACTAACAGCACTTCCTTTCCTCTCTCACTCCCTTTTATCCGTGAAAACAAGTCGATCATTACACAACGTTGTACAAACATTGATTGTAGTCAGCAACAGCACTGCTACTATTTGGTACAACGCTGACAAGTCAGGTGAATAATATAATGGCATATAAATTTGAAGAATCAAAGAGCGACTTCCTGCGTTGTTTGAGGCACTGAACTCGTGTCACACGGGCAGCAAATACCGAGTGGTTGCTTCGACAAGCCATCACTGCTTAATTCACCTACTCTTCCCCAGTTGAAGTATTTCTCTTACTCAATTTCCCTAGAGGTTGAAGAGATGTGTAACTGAAACCTCCAACCCTACAAATTCCACCAGGATCTTGCATGAAAGCGCTGTGCATGACTCGAACTGTCAGCTTCCGCAGCGACCGTGAACGTGAAGTCACTAAATCTTATTTTGTGCCTAGAAACTTGTTTAAACAGCGGAGTTACCTCACCTTCTGTATCCACAAAAACGTATTAAAACGTTTTAGTGTTTCGCTTCAGTGTGGGTAATGGCATGTGAAGTAATGCAATATTTAGCCAACCTCGAGGTTGATGGCTGCTGTACATTCAATCATAACAATTTTTTGTACGTTTTAGCACTCTTAATGGCTATGTGAATAATGCTACGTTTGACAACATAAAACACGTTTTCAGTAATTTCACCAGACATACAATGCTTACGACACAGCACTCGCATAGGGGAGGATTGGGGGTCAAATCCTCATACGATTATCCAGTTGAAACTTCTCTGAGCCTTCCTCGAAGCATTCCTCGCTAATTCCTTCGAGGTAACATTAAACAAGTGTCTGTCAGAACTATTCAGTAGTACAATAATTGACTTAGGCTTCCTAGTCAACTGCTAAGTACCCTAGTTTTAGGCGTGCTCGGTAGATGGACTCACGCCAAACAGCAGATCACGCGATTCATCGCGTCACCTTGCAACATGAGAGGCACAGCATCCTACAGGAAGGACAGACGAAGATCGAATACATTCTATGATGTTGAAATGTTCAAATGTGTGTGAAATCTTATGGTACTCAACTGCTAAGGTCATCAGACCCTAAGCTTACACACTACTTAACCTAAATTATCCTATGGACAAAAACACACACACACATGCCTGAGGGAGGACTCGAACCTCCGCCGGGACCAGCCGCACAGTCCATGACTGCAGCGCCCTAGACCGCTCGGCTAATCCCGCGCGGCACATTCTATGAATCATGCTGGTAAATGTTCTAATTTCACAACATATATGTCCCATACTTTTACATTACTACATTTATAGCGTGTAAAGCATTTTGAAGTGCAGAAAGGATACCTGCCATTGTACCACTATTGGGGTTTCTTCCAGCTGCATTGGCTCAAATGGCTCTGAGCACTATGGGACTTAACATCTGAGGTCATCAGTCCCCTATAAACTTAGAACTACTTAAACCTAACTAACCTAAGGACATCACACACATCCATGCCCGAGGCAGGTTTCGAACCCGCGACCGCAGCAGTCGCGCGCTTCCGGACTGAAGCGCCTAAAACCGCTCGGCCACAGCGGCTGGCCCAGTTGCATTCATAAATGATGCGTGGAAAGAAATTTTTTTTTAAATGCCTCTATGTACGGTGTAATTAACCTAGTCTGGTCTTGGCAGTCCCTACGGGAGCGATACACTGCGGGTGAAGAATATCTCTACAACGTTTACAGAATACTAACTCGTGAAACTTCGTAAGTAGGCTTTGGCGAGACAGTTGGCGTATGCTAGTTCAGGTTTTTCAGCGTTTCAAAGATGCTCTGCATTGAGCCAACCAAACCTGTGACAATCGTGCTGTCCTTCTTTGTGGAGTGTGTCGTGTTGCAGGCAGTGGAAGGTGACACTCGCAGTGTGATCGAAGATCGATCACGACTGGCTATTGGACTGTTAACAAACTGGTGTGAGAAGACTAAAATGTCTATTGCACCACAAAAATCGCTATATATGCTCTTAAAAGGCAAGTTAAATAGGGACCCAACAGTCAGAATTAATGGCCAGGCAGTGTCGCGACAGAGATATGCCCGTTACCTAGGGGTATATCTAGATGAGAATTGGAGTTTCATTCCGCATATTGAGCAAATAACGACAAACTCCTTAGCTCTGTTCAATAAGATAATATCAACTGGACAAAGAAGATTTCATTTGCCGTCAAAAACAATAAATATCTATCATAACAGTATATTGGCACCAATAGTAGGGCACGCGTCCAGTGTGTGGGCCCACAGGTTAGCTCTGGTACGGCCTGCCGCTGCTGTCAGACGAATACAGAGGAACGTTCTGTTGAGATGCATTGGAGCATTCAACACAAGTCCAACAGATGCACTGTTGGTAATTGTGGGTCTATGTCCACTAGACCTGATAATAAGACAGCACACAGCCTTCTACCGGCTGCGCAAACAGAACATCGACATGGTGCAAAATATAATGCGCAGTCCTCTGGTAACCGTTAAATCTATCCGAGTGAAAGTGCTTGACATTTGGCAGGACGAATGGGATGGGTCCAGTACAGGCCGTAGAGTCCACGGGTTTCTACGCACAGTAAGAGAAAGATTAAAGAACAAGATTACGAAGCCCTCACAGGGCCTAGTTCACTTCCTTACAGGTCACGGTCCCTATCCCACGCACCTGCATAAAATAGGGAAAAAGGCCAACACCGGAGTGTGACTGTGGTGCCCACGAAGGATCGCCAGAACACACAGTGTTTGAGTGTCCAATATACGAACAGGCTGTCTCAGTTGAGAGACAGCTTCTGCAGACAAGGAATATAAATGATATATTGACAAATGGCGAATTGTTTAGCAATTTCGCAAAATTGGTGAATAAAATCTCAAGCGAGGCCCAGCGAGCCTACCTTGGGAGAGGGTAAATGCGCTTCAGGTCTAATGCGCAATTGTAAATATGTAAATATTACGTTTGTTTAAGTCTTTGAATTGTAGTAGCTAGTAGTTGTAGTTACATCAGTATGGTGGTGGGGGGAATAAAAGAGTAGTATAAATGGAGTGGTTTCTTCTAGTAGTAGCGGCCCGCCTCCACGTGGCTAGCGACGGGAAACTCTCTGGGAAGATTCCAGAGAGGCTAAGAGGCCGATCATTAATATATAGCACAATGTTGCTTAATAAATAGTGTGCATGCATTAATAAACCACTTCTGTAGTACTAATAGCAGAGTTAGTCAGTCCTAATACACCCACTCGAAAGTGTCAGATAGTGGGTTATGTATGTTTCACAAAATTTGGGGAAAAAAAAATTTGGCCTTCTTTGTATACGCTCGGTATCCTCTGTTAATCCAGTTCGGTATGCGTCCCACACACCTGATCAGTAATCTACGATGGGTCGCACGAGAGTTTTGTAAACAGTGTGCTCCGTAACCTCATTCCTCGGTACGAACCGAGGTGTAGCACGTGCTTTGCGTGCGACTGAGCCGAGAGTGTGTGGTGTTTGTTGCAGGCAGTGCTGTGCGTGGTGCTGGTGGCGGGCGCGTCGCAGGCGGGCGTGGTGCCGGCAGCGCCTCTGGTGGCGGCGCCTGCAGCCGCGGCCGTGGTGGCGGCCGACTACGCGGACGCGTACCCGCAGTACCAGTACGCGTACACGGTGCAGGACTCGCTGACGGGCGACGCCAAGGCGCAGGAGGAGGCGCGCGAGGGCGGCATCGTGCGCGGCAGCTACAGCCTCATCGAGCCCGACGGCGTGCGCCGCACCGTCAACTACTACGCCGACCCCGTCAACGGTTTCAACGCGGTCGTGCAGCGCGACTTGCCCGCCGTCGCCGCCGCGCCCCTCGTCAAGGCCGTCGTCTGAGTTCTGCCGCCCCGCGCTGATCCACGGATTCCACGTCTCACTACTTTCTTACCTTTGTATTACTCTTTTTGTATTCCGTTTCTAGTTATACCGAAAAATAAAATGTTTTTCATTTCCTGAAACGGCATCACTTATTGTGTTTTTCTGCCTTTTTAATGACAAACAGTAATCGTGTAGCTTTGACAGTGAATGAAAGACTCGAATCTGTTGGAAGAGTTCTGGAAAAATCCAGTTCGTCTGCAAAGGACGTCGCATGCCTGAGGGTAGTTTGACAAATCCTCGAGTACTGTTCCAATGTTTGGAGTCATTAAATACGCACGACAATAGGCATAGAGGTAATTATAAATATACAGGGTGAAAAGTATTTAAACCGACAAACTCTGGGAGGTTGTAGGGTGTGGAGTGCGTACTGTAAGACCTTCGGTACACACACAATCAGATTATTTGACTTGTCGCTCAGACGAAGTAGGCGAGTGTCAGCAACGTGTCTCGTGGTCTTATCGTGGTGTGTTTATCTTCTGCCGTTAGGTCAGACGATAGAAATGCCACTTGCACGCTTAGAGTAGCAGATTGACGGTGACCAACTTTAAACAGAACTTGATTAATTTTCACACACATTTATTAAAATAATAAAAAGCATATGTTACGTAACTTGATTCTGGATGCTATTTACAAATGACAATCTGAAGTTCCTTTGGTCTTGGTACATTAATCTTATTCTCACATATCTCTGACACTTGACAAAGTGTCTATACATTTATCTTCATGGCTATGTACAGGAATATGATAATCTTATTAGGCGCAGACTGAAACTTGACTACAGACTGGTACAGACTAATGCAGATTGATACAGACTAATGCAGACAAATGCAGACTGACTAATCGGAGGTCTGTACACTCATTATAATACCTCACACGTTCAGGTATCACTGCGCAAGTGTGTTCCGCGAGGAGAAAAGGTTCTACTTTAGCAGCAATCTCATTGGCTGCGTCACATATTAATACACAGATCGGCGGAAGCAGAATTTGGTGCGTCTCTAAGGCAGCGCCATCTCGTAGTGCGGAGACGGACGAGCGCTGCACCTGCGCTGTTGTGCTTAGCGGGGCGCGCTCTAGTGGGAAAGTTGTGTACGCGCTGACTACGCGGAACTATGTACACAACATAGGGGACATCAAAACAAATATTTTACCCTAATGTCATTTTCTCCTATGAGGATTATTTAAACCAGTGGAGGTCATATTACGCTCTTCAGTTGTTAGAGGCCGTATTACGGTTGTTAGAGGGCGTATTACGCCTTTCAGTTGTAGGCAACTGCTGTCCACCAGTGTAGTAGTGCATTGTCTCTGTTTACTAATGGTTCGATACACCTGGAGTGAGTACACCGATATGGTTGGTGAGTACTACGTAGCACACCACAACGGACGAGCTGTACAGCGGGTTTATCAACAACAGTACCTTAATCGCCGTATCCTGCATCATACGACCTCTTCTGCTGTGTACCAATGTCTGCGTGAGACCGGGTCATTTATCAGATTACCTGGATAGGGACGCCGTCGCACAGCAAGAACGCTGCAATTTGAGGAAGTTGCTGGAAGGCGTACCGCTCGCTACAAGACAACACATGTGGTTCCAACATGACGGGGCGCCGGCACATTTCAGTCGTCGTGTGCGTCGATTCCTGGACCGACGATTCCCAGAAACGTGGATTGGCAGAGGTGGTCCTGTATCACGGCCTGCTCGATCCCCAGATATGTCCCCTCTGGACTTTTTTGTGTGGGGAGAGATGCGCAACCTTCTTTAGGCAACTCCTGCTGCATCAGAAGAGGATCTGGTTGCCCTGATACTAGCAGCAGCAGGAACAATTCAGGATACTCCTGGGGTTTTTGCCCGTGCCAGACAGAGCATCATCCGACGGTTTAACCTTTGTTTACGTGTCAAGGAGGCATTTTTGAAAATTTACTGTAATTGAAATTGGGTTGTGTTAATAAAATGGAAAAGTGTTTGTTGGTTTAAACAACATGCCGCCAGATAAATCTTCCTCTACCGGTTTAAATACTCCCCATAGGAAAAAATGACATTAGGGAAAAATATTTGTTTTGATGTCCCCTACAACCTCCCAGAGTTTGTCGGTTTAAATACTTTTCACCCTGTATATAAATGACCTAGTAGATAGGGTCGGAAGTTCCATACGGCTTTTCGCGGATGATGCTGTAGTATCCAGAGAAATTGCACAATTAGAAAATTGTAGCGAATTGCAGGAAGATTTGCAGCGGATAGGCACTTTGTGCACGGAGTGGCAACTGACCCTTAACATAGACAAATGTAATGTATTGCGAATACATAGAAAGAAGGATCCTTTATTGTATGATTATATGATAGCAGAACAAACACTGGTAGCAGTTACTTCTGTAAAATATCTGAGAGTATGTATACGGAACGATTTGAAGTGGAGTGATCATATAAATTTGATTGTTGGTAAGGCCGGTGCCAGGTTGAGATTTATTGGGAGAGTCCTTAGAAAATATAGTCCATCAACAAAGGAGGTGGCTTACAAAACACTCGTTCAACCTGTACTTGAGTATTGCTCATCAGTGTGGGATCCGTACCAGTTCGAGTTGACAGAGGAAATAGAGAAAATCCAAAGAAGAACGGGGCGTTTCGTCACAGGGTTATTTGGTAAGCGTGACAGCGTTACGGAGATGTTTAGGAAACTCAAGTGGCAGACTCTGCAAGAGAGGCGCTCTGCATCGCGGTGTAGCTTGCTCGCCAGGTTTCGAGAAGATGCGTTTCTTGATGAGGTATCGAATATATTGCTTCCCCCTACTTATACTTCCCGAGGAGATTACGAATGTAAAATTAGAGAGATTCAAGCGCGCACGGAGGCTTTCCGGCAGTCGTTCTTCAAATGGTTCAAATGGCTCTGAGCACTATGGGACTTAACATCTGTGGCCATCAGTCCCCTAGAACTTAGAACTACTTAAACCTAACTAACCTAAGGACATCACACACATCCATGCCTGAGGCAGGATTCGAACCTGCGACCGTAGCAGTCCCGCGGTTCCGGACTGCGCGCCTAGAACCACTAGATCACCGCGGCCGGCAGTCGTTCTTCCCGCGGACCATACGCGACTGGAACAGAAAAGGGAGGTAATGACAGGGCACGTAAAGTGCCCTCCGCCACGCACCGTTGGGTGGCTTGCGGAGTATAAATGTAGATGTAGATGAATTCAGAGACGGGCTGCTAGGGTCGTAACCCGTCCGTATAGAGTAACAGAAATGTTCAAATGTCAATCCTTCGAAAGACGACATAGTTCTCGCGAAATTCTGTTGGGTACATTTAGAGAAGCTGTATATGCAAAGTGTCCGTTGTGGTCCGGCGGGTGCAATACTGGACCGGAAATTTTCTTACTTTCAGCTCCTACATGACAGATACAAGTGCACTCAGTTTGCTGTCGAATTGAGTACCGGACACATTTCCCAGAGTAAAAGGCTATGGGCTCGCCACCACCCAACTCCTAGTTCCGCGGCTGCACAGAAGACTGTGCAACCAAAATGCTGTCACCACCGTATATCACGCGTAAGGATCGTGAGAATAGTAAAAGAGACCTTAGAGAACGCACACAGGATACGAAAGGTCGCTTTTCCCTCGCTCAATACAGGAATGGAGTATGAAAGAAAACCTATGATTTTGGCATGATGTACCGTCCGTTGTGGACTGTACAGTGAGTTGCACGGTATATGTGTAGAGATGTAAGAGGGGCCTATGCAAGCTCAGGGTCGCGATCACCGAACAGCTCTTACAGCAGTCGACATTTCTATTGGTATGTGCGATAGTGTCTGCTTAGGGCCCACGGGTTCACCTGGAGAGCGACGAAGTACCATTGCTAGCCAAGAGACGTAGTCAAACAACTGTGAAAGTATGGCTTCGCGTATTCGTTTACCGTTACACTGACATTCACAGAACGCATCTTCACTTATTGGTGGAGTATAAAACTTAATATAACCTCCTGGTAGAATATGCACCCGAACAGGACTTTATTCCAGACCCGTGCCTTTCATGGGCAACGTTCTTATCGACTGAGATACACAAACATGTCTCACGGTGAGCTATCCCAGATTTTCAGTTTGACAGTACTTCTCACGTTTTCTAAAGTTCACAGGGCCTCACATTGGCGGACAATCCCTTGATATACTGACTTGGAAGTTATTCACTGCACCCTAAGAACTTCTCTCCTGGCACTGTACAGATGTCTGCCGGGGATAAGAACCTTAGATAGGTTCGAAGAAATGTGTATACCAGAGCAAGTGACATTTGAAAAGTGTGGTTAGAACAGTTGAATATATTACGTGAAGAGAATTTTTCTTATGTTAGGTAGCAAAATAACTTGCTAATCCTTGACTGTCGGTCGTACATAAAAATCATACCAATCTGCAAAACATCTGTAGTATTGGAGCACTGCCGCTTTCGATACAATCAGCATAAGAGGCTGTTTCAGATTTTGGTGTACATCATTAATGGCTCTGAACATTATGGGACTTAACTTCTGAGGTCATCAGTCCCCTAGAACTTAGAACTACTTAAACCTAACTAACCTATGGACATCACACACATCCATGCCCGAGGCAGGATTCGAACCTGCGACCGTAGCGGTCACGCGGTTCCAGACTGTAGCGCCTAGAACCGCTCGGCCACCACGGCTGGCGTATATCATTACATTACATTAGTTTGCTATAACATCTTACTTGAATCTTATTGTCTAAGGGCTTTACAACACTAGATATCATGCTGTCTATTTTGCTTTCTTTCACATTTTTCAGAAGCTCGCAATTGATCTTCCTACTCCAAGTCTCTATGGTTATTGTCACGATTTTTTTTTCTTTCAGGCTTACTACTGTAAATGAATAGCGTTTTTACAGTATTCTTTGATAATCGATGATATTTATAAGCATTCGAAATTATGCGCAGTTCTCGACCTCGGTGTCTTATTCATAAGGTAAACCATTAGTAAATAAAAGTTTGTTTGTTACAGTGTTCGTGTTACCACATCTGCATGGACCTCATTACTTTTTACAGTTAGTGAAGCTGATGTCGCGAGCGTTCATTGGTTACTTCGACAGAGGTGAATATCTTGTATAGAGTACTCATTTTCCCTCTTACCTGTCACTGTCAGGCTTTAACAGAGCGAGGTGGCACAGTGGTTAGCCCACTGGACTCGTATTCGAAGACCCTGAATTAGATTTTGCGTGATGATTTCCCTAAATCGCTTCAGGCTTTGAAAAAGCACAGCCGATCCCCTTCCGCTTCCTCCCACAATCCGAGTTCAAGCTCCATCTCTAATAAAGTCGTTGTTGACGGGATGTTAAAAGCAAATCTCCTTCTCGTGACAGCCTTTGAATTTTGACCTCAATACATGTTTTACATTGCCGGTTATTCCACATGTGAAAAACCTCCACCGTGTCGGAATTCCGCCAGTTAATTTTTCACAGTAGTTTTAAGGCCTTTGTTGGTCAACCAGAAGTGTTTTCATACCATCGCACATATTACGGATAATGTTTTGTAACAGTGTTCACGCCCGCTCCTATCTAGGTTAGAACATGGTATCTTTTATCAAATAATAAAAACGACATGACGATACTCTAAAGGAGCGTAATATTACAACATAGATTTGCTTGCCATTTTACAAGAAAGAAATAATTTATCTAATGGAATTATGGAATAGTTTGTAGATAATGTACGAAAAATTTTACACGATCCCATCGTACCAGCAGAAAATGTAAATACAGTTTGAGGCGAAGGGAGTGATTGCATAACTGTACAATGTAAAATCTCGAAAACGGTCACTTATTCCACAAGAAAGGAACGAAAACTTTGCGAGCCCTTGGTTAACTGAATGCAAGTGATACATCGGTTTTATTAATCTTAGCAGTTATAACAGTTCCAAATTGAGATTTAATTATCTCGTGTTTCAAGAAGTATGCTTGAAGATAGTAACATTCACGTCTTCAAATAGTCTACGATTTGTAACAAATGCCAAGAGAGAGTGATTCGTCCCATTACTGTTACACAAAGAGGTCCACAAGGCTACGTGATTCCTTCCTTCATTTCGTGAGTGATTTTATTTTTGTGTATAAAGCATCTGTAATACTAGCGAAACTTTATTTTGGGAGTAGTTAAATTTCTTCTGCTTTCTTTTTCATTGTGCAGGGGAAAATCTATGGGCGCAATAAAATAGAAGCATATTTTGCTGTCAGCATTTCGGCTGTACGTTAATGACCGCATCAGCTTTGTGTTACACGGCACTTCCACGGCTACTTATAGGGTAATAAAACCGTCTGAATCACAATAGCTAGAAATACAACAATTCAAGATTCGAAACGACCGAACATCAGAAGTTGAAGAGATTGTATTTTCTCGATCTTTTACGAAATATACTCATGCTCATAAATTAAGTATAATGCTGATACATGGTGAAAATACGCTCTGGAGGGTGGTATGCGGGTTTAAATAGCCTCGGGGTATGTGCACGCGGTGCATCTGATCTGCGGTCGTCGCACGGTGGCGCTGGCAGCAGTCCACATACGCAGAGGTGTGTTGGTGCATGTCAGAGTACGGTGCAGCGAGTAAGTGTGCTGACGTTTTCAGACGTGCTAATGGTGACTCTGTGTTAAAAATGGCTCAAAGAACACATATTGATGACGCTATGAGGCGTAGAATACTAGGGCGACTGGGGGCTGGTCAAACACAGCAGGTCGTAGTACGGACGCTCCGTGTACCACAAAGTGTGATTTCAAGATTATGGCAACGATTCCAGCAGACAGTAAACGAGTCCAGGCGCTACTGTACGGGACGTCCACAGTGTAAAACACCACAAGAAGACCGATATCCCACCATCAGTGCCCGCAGACGGCCACGGAGTACTGCAGGTAGCCTTGCTCGGGACAGCCACTGGAACAGTTGTCTCCAGACACACAGTCTACAGGCGACTGAACAGAGATGGTTTATTCGCCCGGAGACCTGCAAGGTGCATTCCACTGACCCCTGGTCACAGGAGAGCCCGTAAAGCTTGGTGTCAAGAACACAGAAAATGGTCATTGGAACAGTGGTCTCAGGCTATGTTCATGGACGAGTCCAGGTATAATCTGAACAGTGATTCTCGCCGGGTTTCAATCTGGGGTGAACAAGAAACCAGATACCAACCCCTTGATGTCCTTGAAGGGGACCTGTAAAGAGGTCGTGATTTGATGGTGTGGGGTGAAATTATGATTGGTGCACGTACACCCGTGCATGTCTTTGACAGAGGAACTATAACACGGCAGGTGTATCGGGACATCATTTTGCACCAGTATGTCCGCCTTTTCAGGAGTGGGTCCCACCTTCCTCCTGATGGATGATAACGCACGGCCCCACCGATCTGCCATCGTGGAGGAGTATCTTGAAACAGAAGATATCGGGCGAATGGAGTGGCCTACCTGTTCTCCAGACCTAAACCCCATCAAGCACGTCTCGGATGCCCTCGGTCGACGTATCGCTGCACGTCTTCGAAACCTTACGACACTTCAGGAGCTCTGACAGGCACTGGCGCAAGAATGTGAGGTTATACCCCAGCAGCTGTTCGACCACCTGATCCGGAGTATGCAAACCCGTTGTGCGGCCTGTGTAGGTGTGCATGGTGATCATAACCCATACTGATGTCGGGGTACATACGCAGGAAACAGTGGCGTTTTGTAGCGCATGTGCCGGCCAGAGTGGCCGAGCGGTTAAAAGTGCTGCAGTCTGGAACCGCACGACCGCTACGGTTGCAGGTTCGAATCCTGCCTCGGGCATGGATGTATGTGATGTCCTTAGGTTAGTTAGGTTTAAGTACTTCTAAGTTCTAGGGGACTTATGACCACAGCAGTTGAGTCCCATAGTGCTCAGAGCCATTTGAACCATTTTTTTGTAGCGCATGTGTTTCGGGACGCTTTTCTCAACTTATCACCGATACGGTGGACTTGCAGATCTGTGTCGTGAGTGTTCCCTATGTGCCTATGCTATTAGCGCCAGTTTTGAGTAGTGCCACGTTTTGTGGCACCACATTCTGCAATTATCCTTAATTTATGAGCATGAGTGTATATACCATGTTGACTATGAATAAGAAGTTAAAACTGTGTCGAACCTGGAATCGAACACGGATTTCTGCGTAATATGGAAGGAATAAGGAGAGGTATTTAGCAATTTCAAGTTTTGAGTCGCTCTGTAAAGTACGTCCGAAACCTGCTATTGACAGCAAACAGCCAGCGAAAGCATGTATGTGGAATGGGGTACCAGTACGTATCTAATTTTAACTAGTTACAAGTAATCATCTCTATTGCTCGAGATATAAGAATATAGCACGGAGTAACTACAAGAACTACCGGTAAGATATACTTTAAAAGTAAATTCCCGGATGACTCATATGCTATAGTGCGGCGACTGTGTCTTTCAACGCCATAATTAAGGTACGACTTGTAATAATCTCTGTTAAGCAGTGACGCATACCGACAACGTAATGAAACCAGATACAGTCAAGGGAGGTTTCAGCAAACGTGAGGACAGTAAATACTTGAAAAGGCGGAAATGCCTTCTTATCCATTCCCATTTTCACGTGCAACATGAAAAAACCCAAGTGGTGGTAGACTAGTGGTGGCTAAATATTCGGATATAATTATCAGCTACTCAAAGAAAGAGGTCAGTCACAGAGGAATTGACAGAAATGATTCCCACATTTGGAAGGATCACTTCCATAACTATCAAAACAGAGAACATTAAAGAATCTTCCGCTAACAAAAGTCAGTATTAGAAATTTATATTCAGTTTTGGAGAAAACATAGGTCGAGCAAGGACCATTTTTCGGTTTTGACCCCTAACAACTTCCGGGTATCACATCAACGTTCCAATCTAATCATCTTTGAATAAACTCAGATCAAATTTTGTTTATTTATTACTGTTGTTTCACTTATTTTGCGCTTCAAGTTCTCCACTTATGTAGGTAACAGAGTAGGCATATTTGAAACAGCCGTTCTGGAAGCGTAACTGGAGCGCACGGCCGGCCGCGGTGGTCTAGCGGTTCTAGGCGCTCAGTCCGGAACCGCGCGACTGCTACGGTCGCAGGTTCGAATCCTGCCTCGGGCATGGATGTGTGTGATGTCCTTAGGTTAGTTAGGTTTAAGTAGTTCTAAGTTCTAGGGGACTGATGACCACAGATGTTAAGTCCCATAGTGCTCAGAGCCATTTGAACCATTTGGAGCGCACGAGCTGGAATTTACGACGCTATCATGAGATTACAGATACCGGCGAGTGTGATCATTACTGTTGTAACGATTGTGATGTTTCACCTGTGTGGTGTCGCAAACAGACAGCAAGATTGGTAGAGTGCCCATGAACTTGTATGGTGAAGTGCCTCATTGCAGCAGTGCGTGTCTTGCCAGAAAAGAGTCTCATACACTAGGCTTAACTCGTGTATTGCTGTTTCTGTGTCTCGCTCCGTAACAACACTGCTACAATTTTTATTATTAATTATCTCATTCTTTATCGCGAGCTCTTCTAACCAAGTGAACAGCATACCATTCGTTGTGGGTACAGCGATTTCCATCGGCGCAAGAGTGTTACCTACACCACGATGTTTTTGTTTGGCACCTCCTGATTAAACTTTTCTGCTTTACTTCTCACTTTTTGACTGACTGGATGTTCTAAACCCTTGTTAACGCTCTTCTTCTTATTTTCAGCAGTTTTGCTTTGTTAGACCGTAAACAAACTGAGGTTCAAATTAAAATCAACGTGATCGGTGCTCAGCTACAAAGCATAATGATTTAAACAAGTCGCAGGACATGTGTAGGATGTAGTGAGAATTTGGAATTAGTAGTAAGTTATAGCACTCCAGTTTTGACTAACGTTTGGCACCTAATGATGTGGCTCTACAATTCTGAAATAAATTGCACGTGAACTGAACATCAAAATACATTGTGGAATACAGCTATACGAAGAAACTGACAGGGTTATTTGCACAAATTAAACAAAAGTCGGATAAAGCTCTTATGAATATCCTATCCACAATTGACTCCGTACAAATGAGCAAAAACAGGGTTTCACTTTTGAAACAACGTATGTATAGCTTTGATGGGCCATTATTGCTAAAACATCTCATTTTTTCTCATTAGACTCATTACGATGTCGCTAGAGAGTGATTTAGGCGGCATCTGCTAGCATTTTGAATGTAAAGATATTCTGTGTAATTAGAGCAGAGTCATCTAAGCCGTAGTCAATCCGTTTATTGCTAGATCGAGAATGCGGTTTAATTTTAATGCACCGCCCGCAATCGTCTGACTTTTCCTTATTTCAATCAATCGGATTATTGAAGTAATTACTAATGCCAGGATTACAGTAGATGAGATACTAAACAGCGAAGCAGTTATCAACCTGACAGCTAGTTTCAAGTGGGCAGTGGTCTGCTAGACGGAAACCTAATAGATGCAGTATGTTTTTGCCACTTATCACTCATCAAGTGAAAACAGGCAGTTTGGAAGCAACTGCAATTCAGTACGAAAGCCTATCCAGACAGCGGTGAAGCTTGGAGTTTTCGCATGCACATTTGTGGTACCACATTAACATTTCGCAAGAAAAATTCCAGTCCTAGGAGCAATTGGAAGCGGGGACACAGAATTTTAGATTGCGACGTTGACACTGAACCAGCTGACTCATGAACAGAAAATGTTTGTTTATTTATTTATTTATCGAGTAGGGTGTGGTCTTTTACCTAAACATTGATATTAAACTGCATAGGCATTAAAGTGAGATGTTAATATCTCGTGCGTAATGTTTAAAATTAGCTAATATATTTCAGCTTAATAATCGATTAATTTAGTAAAATAATCGAGTTATTTATCGGCATATAACATAAGCAGTTCCTCAATCTCTATGCATCTGTTACCTTGTCTACTAACTACCGCATCCCTTCGTTATGCGTGCCTCTATTGCAACCGATAACTTTTATCTTAATAAAATTGTAAATGTTCTTACACGTGCTGTGGCTTTAGCAGCTCAATTACATCTACTACCTACGCTTAGGAGAATAACCGCAGTAGTTACAGTTCTTCCAAGATCATATGCATCATGAAGACTCATTCATACACAAACTGCGTATCTTGTTCTGAGCTATACCAATATTACAGAGCTTACTATCAGCTACATAACAGTCTGAGCCGTTACGCACCGTTACTGGTTTAATCTAGCAACTACAAATACTTCTTTGTTTATTTAGTAGCGCCGGTGCACTGAGTCACTGCCAAGGACTCACGGGTCATGTTCATTGACTCACGGGACAACGCTATCTTTTGTGCACTTCTTATTGCAAGCAGATGTCTGAAGAGCAGCAATGTGGACAAGCGTTACACATTTTTTTTAAATTTCTCCCACTTTGCCTATTCGCAACACATGACTGTAGTTCCTTAGCTAATATTTTATCTGTTATCCTATGGAAATTTTACTACAGGTTACATATCTTCTTCACGTAGACAGAGATCGATTTTTATACAAGTAATAGTTCTATCCTCATTTCAAACCAGTGATTAATTTTATGTTCCCTAATTCAGCTACAACAGATAACTATAATCGCCGATATGGGCGTGAGGCCCAACCACAGTCATGGGGGCGTTGCGGACTGCACGGTAGGTGGGATATTCCCCTTGCCGACAGCCAGAAGGCGATGGGTTTTTCCTCCAAATCCGAGCACTCAGGAATGCTTTTTCTTTCTTCACAGAAACATTTCAGGACGTTAGCTTGCAAACTTTGATCACTCAAGTAGTTTTGTTATTTGCTGTAGAGAAACCTGAACGGTTGAGAACTCCCTCCAGAGATACATATGTCTAAAATTCTACAGGTGCATCACTGATAGGTGAAGATGGTTAAACGGTTAACAAATTTCGGAGATTGTTCTGAAATCAGCTAATCGAACGGGCCTTTCACAGACCCTCGTGGAGGGAAAAGGGGAACCCCAGCTCTGACGCTGAATATTATCAGCAGTTCCAATTTTCGTAGACAAGTTTAATCATTTTAAAGCAGGTATGCGTAATTTTATGTTAGTAGCTTACCCCTCGGTATTTGGTAAGCACTGCTCGGTATTGACATTGCAACACCTGTCAGGATACCGAAGAAAGAAATTTTAATTATTGTGGATATACAGTGTAGTAGGAAGAACATGTAGTTAAATATGTAGTAGAAGTTGAAAATACAGCATCAGCTGTAAGGTTTTCTTTGTTTTTCAGCGCTTAAACCACTATCGGTTTCGGACTATTACGTGGCCATCATCATATGTTATACTGAAAGTTAAGAAGAGACAGAAGCCAATAATAAATTTTACATACAGAAGCCGGCCGGGCTGGCCCAGCGGTTCTAGGCGCTACAGTCTGGAACCGCACGGCCGCTACTGTCGCAGGTTCGAATCCTGCCTCGGGCATGGATGTGTGTGATGTCCTTAGGTTAGTTATGTTTAAGTAGTTCTAAATTCTAGGGGACTGATGACCTCAGATGTTAAGTCCCATAGTGCTCAGAGCCATTTGAACCATACACGCAGATGTACATATGAGAATCCAAAAAAGAAGTACTACTTAACATTTATGGAAAATAGCGGTAGGTCTAATTGCGATAAGACGTAAGTCAATGCGAAAGCAATACCAGACAATACAACGAGAGACTGCCTGGATAAATAAGTATGGAATGCATACCAGTACACTTAGACTATGCTGTGACCTCGAGCACCGCGATTGAGAGTACGGTGTTGCGCACACTAAGGAGAAAGAAAACTGGCAAAACCAAATTGGCAAAAGTACTGCCATCTGCTGACTGGAAGAACAACGCGGGAGCAACTAGCCCAGCCATTCACAATTCGAGTCGGTAATTTACATGCAAAAGGAAAAAACCATAGCAAAAAGTTGCACGAACAGCGTTAAGAGTACATAATGGGTGCTAAAGGAATATACTGAACAGAGGCCGCACAGAACTGTTGTAAACCTGCTAACTGGAAGCCGGAAACTTAAAGCTTACTTATCAACCGTAAAACACAATGAATTTTTTTCTCTTTCCACGAGTGGCACGCAATTTTATCTTGTTTTAGTGGAGACGCATATGGCGAACTTAGTACACAGAGCTGCCACATCCGCGGTGCAGTGTGCATTGTTTTGAAAGTTCTTCGCGGGTTACAACTGTGTGCTGGACCAGAACTCGAACCTAATGTATTATTCCATCGCGGGCAAGTGCCCAACCAACTTCTGGAAACAACTCCCCAGGCTATGGCTGAGTCATGTCTCTGCAATTTCCTTTCTTCCAGGAGACTTATTATTGCAAGTTATGCAGGAGTATTTCAGCAGAGAGACCTCGAACATAGTATGTAGCCATTAGCCTTAACGTCTTAACACGTCAGAATTGCAACGACTGCTTTCCAAATTGCCAGCTATACGAACCGTAGGATTTCGTGTTTTAAACCCGTTGGAACCCCAAACTACACTACTGGTCATTAAAATTGCTACACCAAGAAGAAATGCACATGATAAACTGGTATTCATTGGACAAATAAATTATACTAGAACTGACAAGTGATTACATTTTCACGCAGTTTGGGTGCATACATCCTGAGGAATCAGTACCCAGAACAACCACCTCTGGCCGTATTAAACGGCCTTGATACACCTGGGCATTGAGTCAAACAGAGCTTGGATGGCGTGTACAGGTACAGCTGCCCATGCAACTTCAACACGATATCACAGTTCATCAAGAGTAGTGACTGGCGTATTGTGACGAGCCAGTTTCTCGGCCACCATTGACCAGACGTTTTCAATTGGTAAGAGATCTGGAGAATATGCTGGCCAGGGCAGCAGTCGAACATTTTCTGTATCCAGAAAGGCCCGTACAGGACATGCAACATGAAGTCGTGCATTATCCTGCTGAAATGTAGGGTTTTGCAGGGATCGAATGAAGGGTAGAGCCATGGGTCGTAACACATCTGAAATGTAATGTCCACTGTTCAAAGTGCCGTCAATGCGAACACAAGGTGACCGAGATGCGTAACCAATGGCACCCCATACCATCATGTCGGGTGATACGCCAGTATGGCAATGACGAATACACGCTTCCAATGTGCGTTCACTGCGATGTCGCCAAACACGGATGCGACCATCGTGATGCTGTAAACAGAACCTGTATTCATCCGAAAAAATGTCGTTTTGCCATTCGTGCACCCAGGTTCGTCGTTAAGTACACCATCGCAGGCGCTCCTGTCTGTGATGCAGCGTCAAGGGTAACCGCAGCCATGGTCTCCGAGCTGATAGTCCATGCTGCTGCAAACGTCGTCGAACTGTTCGTGCAGATGGTTGTTGTCTTGCAAACGTCCCCATCTGTTGACTCAGGGATCGAGACGTGGCTGCACGATCCGTTTCTGAATGAGAAACTCATTGCGTAATCTTTCTACATCTACATCTACATCCATACTCCGCAAGCCACCTGACGGTGTGTGGCGGAGGATAGAATGTAGATGACATTACACCTTCCTACTTTCGCAGTTGAGCTAAAATTCTCATTATTTTCATATCGAAGCATGGAATTTGACATTTGTTCCATGCCGCCATCATGGCATTCCAGTTTTAACGACCAGCAGCGTATTATTTTGCCATAATGTTTTTAGATGGTGGAGTGGATTAGGCGGCGAACCGTTCTGCAGCCACGAACTTCCGCACAACGTTGGAGCTTTGTTGTTAGATACGAAGGATACACGCTGTGGGTAGTCAAGCAGCAGGCCGTGTATGAAGGTTGCATTAGATGAGTAATTTTTACGGAGGAATTAGAAATAAGGCCAGAAAAAAATTCGGTGAGCACGTATTTGCAAGTGGGCGTGTCCGATGAGGTCTGCCAACAGTGCATCCTGGGAACATGCAGCGGTGCGCATTAAATCGGTCCCAGGGCGGCCTGCGGCCGCGCACTCTCACCTGCTCGGCATTCTGCTCACGATGGGAAACCGCCGCTTTCCTGCTACGCGGCCCGACTACGCTGCTGCTTTGGATATCAATCTACTTTTCACTCCTACAATGACTTCATTCTCGTCGCGCGTTGGTCAATCAGATCTGTCATCCTATTTTGTTTACACTCTACAGAATAGCGAGCTTCTTAGTGGGTAAAGCAGATCAGTATGAGTACTCACTCCCAAAAACTGAGCCGAAACGTAGTGACCACTGCACACCGCGTGAGTGCGTGTGGCACGATGGCGTTGCGTGCACGTGAAGTGGTAAGGAAGGTATCCAGGCTGAGCGGAGCCGAATGGGGAATCATTCTAGCGACTATATTAGCTGCATGCGGGGAAATACACTGATAGAACCGAATGTGACAAAGGTCTGGTTGTTATGACCCGGCGCCTGAGACTGAGCGTCAAACGGCAAAGCTGGTCCATTGTTCGCGTGCTACTGTTAACAGCATCTATGAAAACTGATTGAAGGACAGTGAAACCAAGAGTAAGTAACAAGGAGATGGACGTCTACTCCTCATCACAGAACGTTGAGGTCGGAGTCTTGGCCGACCTGTGACGCAAGATAGGCGGCATCTTTGGCAGATTTGATTACTGACAAGGGAACCTCCCCATCGCACCCCCCTCAGATTTAGTTATAAGTTGGCACAGTGGATAGGCCTTGAAAAACTGAACACAGATCAATCGAGAAAACAGGAAGAAGTTATGTGGAAGTACGAAAAAAAATAAGCAAAATATACAAACTGAGTAGTCCATGCTAAGATAGGCAACATCTCGGAGAATATGCGCTCATGAGCGCAGTGGTCCCGTGGTTAGCGTGAGCAACTGCAGTAGGAGAGGTCCTTGGATCAAGTCTTCCCTCGAGTGAAAATTTTAATTTTTTATTTTCAGACAATTATTATCTGTCCGTTCGTTCATTGACGTCTCTGTTCACTGTAACAAGTTTAGTGTCTGTGTTTTGCGACCGCACCGCTAAACCGTGCGATTAATAGACGAAAGGACGTGCCTATCCAATGGGAACCGAAAAAGTTTGATCGCAAGGTCATACGTCAACCGATTCCTCCACAGGAAAACACGTCTGATATATTCTATACGACACTGGTGACGGCATCTGCGTCACATGACAGGAATAAGTTGTCGACCCACCTAACCTGTACACTTGGCGAATGGGTAAAAAGATTCTTCTACCTTGCCCGATTTAGGTTTTCTTGTGGATGTGATAATCACTCCCAAAAAAGTGATCGCATCGGACTGACAGATAATAATTGTCTGAAAATAAAAAATTAAAATTTTCACTCGAGGGAAGATTTGAACCAGGGACCTCTCATACTGCAGCTGCTCACGCTAACCACGGGACCACGGCGCTAGTAAGCTAAGGCTGTCCTTGATGTTGCATATCACATGCATAGACTATTCAGTTTGTATATTTTGCTTATTTTTTTCATACTTCCACACAACTTCATCCTCTTTTCTCGATTGATCTCTCATACTGCAGCTGCTCACGCTAACCGCGGGACCACGGCGCTAGTAAGCTAAGGCTGTCCTTGATGTTGCATATCACATGCATAGACTATTCAGTTTGTATATTTTGCTTATTTTTTTCATACTTCCACACAACTTCTTCCTCTTTTCTCGATTGATCTGTGTTCAGTTTTTCAAGGCCTATCCACTGTGCCAACTTATAACTAAATCTGAGGGGGGTGCGATGGGAGGTTCCCTTGTGAGTACAAATCTGATGCAGGTACAGAATGAATAGCTTTTCTTGATATGCCAGGTCGGTCGTCGTGTCCGAACATCCAAGCGAACAGATACTCGACACACGCACTGCACTACGAACGCGCCGATTTGGGCAGTGTTACGCAATAGCATTTCGTGGGTGGGTGGGGCGGTGGGGGGGTGAGGGCGAGGGGGAAGAGAGATCCTCTATCTTCAGAGTGTTTGATACGGCAAGCCACGACATCCTTTCCTTTGTGAACCTCACTGCCTCTGAGTAACACAACGTGAGTCATTATTTGTTGGATGTATTCCAGTCACTGTCTTCCCGTATAGTTTCTGTCCTTACCGATCCTTCCAGTGCTGTAGAAGCTCTTCCCTAATTTCCTATCAGCCAGTCTTCTAGTTAGTGTTTTCGACTAGGGGCATTCTAAGAGTAAAGAACGTTTGTTTCTCCAAACATTTCTGTTGAAGATACAGAACGATAACTTATAACATATTTTGATATGAAAATTATTTTTCTACCTCGCCGCCGTTCATATTTCAAGTATTTTTCACAGCGTTCCGCCTTTCCAATGGCTTCAGCTTCCCACTGACTTCAGTTGCCGTCTAGTTATCGAACCATTCATTAAGGGGAGGTTTACTATCTTTGGACCGAAGAAAGCAAGTTCTTTGAGAATTTTTTTCTCGGGATGTGTCATAGATATCTACGTCAAATTTAGTCAAAATGTTTATCGATATATCCTCTACAAACTGGAATTTTTTGACTGGAAATGTCGAAGAGCAAAGGCGGAAGTGCCGTCGGAACGAAACAACATTTCGATGTAGGCCTCCACGCGCGGTACGTCACAGGTCAGCCGGCTCGTCTGAAATCAAAATTGAGTTGACGTTAGCGAAGTATATAAGACTCTTTAAGAGATGTACCTCGCTTAAGTTATTTGGACCATAGAAACAAAATGGTGGCCATTTGAAATAAATAGGGTTTCCTCATCGATTTTTCGACTTCGTCGGCAAAGTAAAAATATTTATAGTTAATGGATCGGAATAAAAGTGGTGCAACTCCTAGACAATTTAGTTAGCTTCGTCGGAAACAAAGAATCATGCCAATCGGTTCAGTAGATTTCAAGTTACCATACTGCGCGATAAAAGAAAGTCATTTCGAAAAAACGCGTTTGAAGTTTTGACTACATATCAATGCAATATTATGCAGCTTAAGTTCAATCTGCTATTTCAGGCCCATAAACTAGTCCTTCCTCTTCCTCACAGAGGGCGTTCTGCTCGATCTGGGCCATCCTGCACTGCTCCAGAGCCGCTCGTACGGCCGGTGACAAGAGGTTTTCGGCCGCTTGAATCCGGTGGTCGTCCGAATGCTTGGCGAACTGCATCGAATAGAGTCCCAGGGTGACGTCCATTGTTGTCATGGTCTTCAGAATTTCTGTATTCCCTTCGCTGAAGCTGCCCACAGCCAGGAAGTCGCAATCTCCACAGTCTTCGCAACAGAATACAAATGCTTGGGAACTTCCAAACACACGCGTTCAAACTTTCATTTGAATTATGTGTGTTTCCTCCCAAGCACCGGTACAATAACTCGTCCTCCGAAAGCGCATCGTAGATCGGATGAATCACTTTTTGAACTTCTTTGGAGAGCGGCTGGCCGTGTTGCTGTTCGTCCAGATGTCCGGCAGCCTCTGCAATACGCCACTTGCACCATCTAGTTTCCCCAGCCGGACAATTTTGGTGTTGTGGGTGGTCATCTGTCTAACACTTGTGGAAATACGTTGCCCAAATTGCCTTCTCCATCTGTTCCACCGAACTGGAATGCCATCGGATTGCCAAGCCGTAGTACGTCGTAAGCTCCTTGATCACTTTATCAGTTTTAGTCATGGGCAAGCACATAGAATAATTTTTCGCGGCTACAAAGTCGAAATCCCCAAAAAAGACTGGTGCGTTAAATAGGCTGATTCAGGCAGGTGCATTTTTTTTTGTTCAACCGCGAATAACAAACATTTCCGTTCCGTATTCGGAAAAACCGTTTCAGGGGTGGATTCTAAACACTTTTATGGATCCAAAAATGAAATTTTAAAAAAATTGATTTTTTTAACCAAAAGATAGTAAACCTCCCCTTAACATCCTATTTCAGTTCTTTGCTGTTTCCATAGTACCTTCCGCCCAAAAACGTCCTGCCTCTATAGCCGGCCATAACTGCGAAAGTGTTACCGGTGGAGGATTTTGTGCACGAACAGACTTCTCAATTATTTCCCATAAATTTTCCATGAGATTCATGTCGGGCGATCTGGGCGGCCAGATGAATCGCTCGAACTGCTAACAATATTCTTCAAACGATTCACAACAATTGTGGCCCGGTGACATAGCGCATTGTCATCCACGAAAATTCCATCTTTGTTAGGAAACAAGTATCCGAACATAACGATTTCCAGTCAATGATCGGTTCTGTTGTATCAGAGGGCTCAGTCCATTCCACGTAAACATAGTCCACATCATTATGTAGCCACCACCAGCTTGTACAGCGCCTTGTTGGCAACTTGGCTCCATTACAATAAGGCGTTGATATAAGTCGACGGGGACAGTTGAAATGTGCGCCCCGACCGGGGACTCGAACCCAGGATCTCCTGCTTACATGGCAGACGCTGTATCCATCTGAGCCACCGAGGACACAGAAGATAGTGCGACTGCAGGGATTTATTTCTGGCACGCCTCCCGTGAGACCCACATTCGCAACTTATTGTCCCGCACTATATTCATACTGGCCGGCTTCTGGTGGCCGAGCGGTTCTAGGCGCTTCAGTCTGGAACCGCGCGACCGCTACGGTCGCAGGTTCGAATTCTGCCTCGAGCATGGATGTGTGTGATGTCCTTAGGTTAGTTAGGTTTAAGTAGTTCTAAGTTCTAGGGGACTGATGACCTCAGATGTTAAGTCCCATAGTGTTCAGAGCCATTTGAACCATTTCTATTCATAGTGCCCCTGCTCATCATACTCATTACTCGCGGCTTTACTACCGATTCCCGTAAGAGTTCGGGCATTGTTTGCGCATCCGCACAGAAGAAGAGGGTCAAATGGCCGGTGAGCCTTAACTATATATATATATATGAAAATGGTATCTGTTCTTTCGGATATGTCCGAAAGAACAGATACCATCTTCATATACACTACTGGCCATTAAAATTGCTACACCAAGAAGAAAGTCAGATGATAAACGCGTATTCATTGAACAAATATATTATACTAGAACTGACATGTCATTACATTTTCACGCAATTTGGGTGCATAGATCCTGAGAAATCAGTACCCATAACAACCACTTCTGGCCGTAATAACGGACTTGATACGCCTGGGCATTGAGTCAAATAGAGCTTGGATGGCGTATACAGGTACAGCTGCCCATGCAGCTTCAACACGATACCACAGTTCATCAATAGTAGTGACTGGCGTATGGTGACGAACCAGTTGCTCGGCACCATTGACCAGACGTTTTCAATTGGTAAGAGATCTGGAGAATGTGCTGGCCAGGGCAGCAGTACAACATATTCTGTATCCAGAAAGGCCCGTACAGGACCTGCAACATGCGGTCGTGCATTACCCTGCTGAAATTTAGGGTTTCGCAGGGATCGACTGAAGGGTAGAGCCACGGGTCGTAACACATCTGAAATGTAACGTCTACTGTTCAAAGTGCCGTCAATGCGAACAAGAGGTGACCGAGAGGTGTAACCAATGGCACCACATACCATCACGCCGGGTGATACGCCAGTATGGCGATGACGAATACACGCTTCCAATGTGCGTTCACCGGGATGTCGCCAAACACGGATGCGACCATCATGATGCTGTAAACAGAAGCTGGATTTATTCGAAAAAATGACGTTTTGCCATTCGTGCACCCAGGTTCGTCGTTGAGTACACCAGCGCAGGCGCTCCTGCTTGTGATGCAGCGTCAAGGGTAACCGCAGCCATGGTCTCCGAGCTGATAGTCCATGCTGCTGCAAACGTCGTCGAACTGTTCGTGCAGATGGTTGTTGTCTTCTGTTGACTCAGGGATCGAGACGTGGCTGCACGATCCGTTACAGCCATGCGGATAAGATGCCTGTCATGACTGCTAGTGATACGAGGCCGTTGGGATCCAGCACGGCGTTCCGTATTACCCTCCTGAGCTCACCGATTCCATATTCTGCTAACAGTCATTGGATCTCGACCAACGTGAGCAGCAGTGTCGCGATACGATAAGCCGCAATCGCGATAGGCTACAATCCGACCTTTATCAAAGTCGGAAACGTGATGGTATGCATTTCTCTTCCTTACAGGAGGCATCACAACAACGTTTCATCAGCAACGCCGGTTAACTGCTGTTTGTGTATGAGAAATCGGTTGAAACCTTTCCTCATGTCAGTACGTTTGTAAGTAGGCTGTTTATGTTTTCTTTATGTAAGTAGGCTGTTTAGGTTCTTATGTAAGTAGGCTGTTTAGGATTTCTTATTGGTAACGCCACCTCTGTATGAAAATCACTGGCTGTGCTGTGTGCAGTCTGTGGCTGCTTTGCATTGTTGTAATACTCGCCATTGTAGTGTTGGGCAGCGGCAGCTGGATGTGAACAGCGCGTAGCGTTGGGCAGTTGGAGGTGAGCCGCCAGCAGTGGTGGATGTGGGGAGAGAGATGGCGGAGATTTGTAATTTGTCATGAACTGCTATATTTATATATGATGATATCAAGGTAAATACATTGTTTGTTCTCTACTAATATCTTTCATTTGCTAACTATCCCTATCAGTAGTTAGTGCCTTCCATAGTTTGAATCTTTTATTTAGCTGGCAGTAGCGGCGCTTGCTGTATTGCAGTAGCTTGAGCAGCGAAGATTTTTGTGAGGTAAGTGATTTGTGAAAGGTATAGTTTAATGTTAGTCAGGGCCATTCTTTTGTAGGGAATTTTGAAAGTCAGATTGCGTTGCGCTAAAAATATTGTTTGTCAGTTTAAGCACAGTCGTGTATAATTGTTGAAAGGGGACGTTTCATATGGCGACCCTGCCAGGATACCTCACTGGAATCTTCTGATTTTTCTTGTAGCTTGTGTAATTAGTGTAGATTTTGTTTATTGCTAGCGCGTAACTGTAGAGAGAATCTCCTTTGTAGTTGCAGTCTTTCATTGTTGTACAGTAAAACAGTTGTGGCATGCATGTAGATTTGCAGCAAGTATTTCGCAGCTGCAATTAACTAGATATTATTTTCAGTGCTATTTTAATGTGTTCTCTTATTTTTGATCTTCAAATTGTGTTTTTCTGTGTTGTCGTGTGAAATACTGTGACAATAATGGCGTGTGAAAAACGTAATACTAGGCTCCAAAGTAAACTGAGAAATGACAGTGAAAATGAAAGCAGTATGTTAGCGCCACTGAGTAATGAATTAACTGATGTTCAAAGTAGTAATTTGGTAATTGTGCATAGGGAAATGGAGCGGGCGGCAAACAATGGCGTGGACAGTGAAACAATTAGTGAAGAGGGAAGCATTATCGATCGATCGGTCGGCAATAGCTCGCCTCAGGAAGCCGAAATGACACGACACGATCTCGCAAATACTGTAGATTCAGGTTTTGGATCCTCACCGTTTTCTCAAATAAGTCAAGAAACATTTTCTGCTTGTCAAAATGTGAATGTTTCCGGTGCAAATTCACTGCCGAAAAGCACTGAGGAACATGTTTCAGACACCAATGCATTGTTATTACAATTAATACAACAAATGGGACAAACACAGCAAAAGCTTCAAAAGTTAGACACAATGGAACAAAATCAGAGACAAACACAGCAAAAGCTTCAAAAGTTAGACACAATGGAACAAAATCTTAAAAAGTTAGACGCAATGGAACAAAATCTTCAAAAGTTAGACTCATTGGAGCAAACTCTTGAACAAACACGTGAGGATTTAACTACTGAGTTACATCACATTGAATCGAAATGTCAAAAAGTCTGTAATGACGTAAAAACACAAATTTGTGAGCATTTCCAACCTATTTTTTCGCGTCATGAAAATGCACTACAGAATCACGAAGCAGCCATAAAAGAACTGCAAACTATTGTTCATGAAAATCATGAGACCTTGCAAGCAAAATTTGACTCAGTTGCATCTACCGATATGGTTATGCAACTTGCAAAAACTCAGGAAAACTTAAAGGACACAGTAGATACGATTTCAACACAAATGGACACTCTGAAACTTGGTTCAGAAAAACATACAGAGGAAATGATTTCACTATCGGATAAAGTAGCCGAACTTTCAGATCAGTTCACTAACTTATCTACAAAGGTAGATGATGTTCTGAATGACACAACACCTGTAGCCTTCACGGACACTGAAGAGTATGAACAAATTAGAAAATTCAAACAAAATCAAAATCAAATCAATACACAGTACAAAAGAGAAATCCGGGAAGTGCAAGATCAGTTGGCACAAGTAGTACAAGAATTACGTATTTCAGAGGACACTCGCGCTCCAGTACGGGAAGAGGGACATAGAAATACGGAACAGACACAAAATAACAACACAGGGCACTTCGGAAATTGTGAAAGAAGTTGGCAAGGTACGCCGAATTTTGAGATGGAACCGCCGAAACGACGTAACAATGACCGACATGCGACTTGGCGACATGATGATTTTGACTATAAGCTGTTCATTACTACACGTAAATTCAAAACATTTAAGAATTCTGGCAACGACATTCATCCACAAGCGTGGCTCCATCAATTCTCTCATTGTTTTCCTCCCAACTGGTCATTACAGCACAGATTAGAATTTATGTGTTGCTACTTAGAGAATGAACCAGCTGTAAGAATGCGATCGGTCATTCACGATTGCCACAGTGAAGGAGAATTTTACCATGCCTTCCTCTCAGCATATTGGTCTCAAGCCACACAAGACCGAGTAAAACATGGTATCATAATGATGAAACATTTCGAACAATCTGAATTCTCCAGTATTGTGAAATATTTTGAAGACATGTTACATAAGAATCAGTATCTTTCAAACCCATACAGCCCCTCAGGACTCATCCGCATTTGCTTAATCAAACTGCCTGAACATTTACGACATATTATTTTGGCAGGACGTTGCAAAGACGACATTGAAGCATTTCAGGGACTGTTACAAGAACTAGAAATTGACACTGATAATCGCGGAACGCGAAAACAAGAACACAACAATTACAGGTCACATCCGTCACAATTCCGTGACGACAGAAACAATAACCGGACACGACTGGTCTATTCTTAGAACGCAAATCGTGACCAAAATAGACACCACCCGTACGACAACCGTTGGCAGAGTAGTAATAATTACAGGGAAAGATCACCTCTCCGCGGTAGTGACTATCACAGAGACAATCAGAGAAACAGACAATATTGGAACCAAAATAATTATTATCAAGGGAGACAGAATAACTTCAGACGCAACAGTTCAGCGCGCAGTTACGATTCAGGGAGAAATTCTCCACCACTTAACCGACAAGAAAGAAACTACAGGAACTACCGACATGACGACAGACGATGTGATCGTAACGACAGACCTGAATTGCATCAGAACTGGCGGGATTCAAACAGAGCAGGGCCCTCTCGAGGAGGTGAATTTGTAGAAGTTAGGTCTCCAAATCCCAATAACGACGCGCGCCAACAAAGAGACAATAGGCAATGACTCACACCGCTGGCAGCCACAAAACGTTCTTATGACACTAACGACGCAGCTGCCGTAGCTAGTAATTACGTAAAAATGGAAGACATTAGGGACATCTTACTCCAGGAACACGACGTAAAGCATAACAACATTGCATATCCTGTGATTCACATTACTGTAAATGACGTAAAATTTACGGCAGTACTTGACTCTGGCAGTCCCATTTCAGTAATCAGTGAAACAGCCTTTAGCAAATGCAACAAATCGAACGATTGCCCCACACTTCCGTTACGTAAGATTAAATTACAAGGTGCAATCTTTGGAAAAAGTGTAGATGTACGACAACAAACCAATTTAGAATTCTTTTTTCAAAGCCACAGCTTCTCTATGAACTTTCTCATTGTTCCATTATTGTCGACGGATATTATACTGGGAGTAGACTTTTTGAATGAATACAAAGCAATCTTAAACTTTCACGATGCTGAAATAACTTTAGAAAAAGAAGGTAAGTCAGTAGATTTGAAATTTGAAGATTGGCTCTCAAACCATGACGAAGAAATTAATCGGCTTTACCTCCTGTTAGACAACAGTTCGGAATTTTCGACGGAACTTGACACTAACAATCACTCTGCAAGTACTGACAGGGGTGATATCGACGGCGCATTTGATACTAATGAGTTAATTCACAATAAAATTCAAACAATTGAGAATTGTAATGACAATGATAGGCAAGACCTTTTTGAGATTTTACAAGCACATTCCACAGTTTTTACTCACAAAACAGGAACAATCAAGGGATTTCAATACCAATTTCGTGTTCGTGAGCATACTAAATTTTGTGTTAGACCATACGTAATTCCGGCGCATTATAGGGACCGTGTTAGAACAGAAATACAATCTATGCTTGACGAGGGCATTATTGAGCCTGCAGTAAGCTCATACAACAATCCGTTACATGTTGTTGAGAAGAAAAATGGATCGATCAGGCTTGTCTTAGATTCGAGACAAATCAATACTATCATTATTCCTGAAACAGACAGGCCGCAGACGATGGAAGAACTTCTTCAAAATTTTAATGGTGTAAAAGTGTTGTCTTCCATTGATCTCAGATCCAGCTTTTATCAGATCGAACTTCATCCAGAATGTAGAAAATACACAGCTTTCCTTTGTTTCGGCGTTTGTTATCAGTTTCGGAAACTTCCTTTTGGTTTGAACATTTCTTCAGCAGCATTCATTCGCGGGCTAAATTCCATATTACCTGAATTCTTAAAACGTCACATCACCTTATATGTAGACGATATTCTGATAGCAGAAGCCTCATGGGAACAACACAATCGCATCCTCAACAGTGTGTTACATATTTTTGCAGAATCTGGAATTACAGTTAACTTGGAAAAGTCTGAATTCGGTAGGTCAAAGGTGAGGTTTTTGGGACATATTATTTCTTCTGAAGGCATTCGGCCGGATCCTGAAAAGTTAGAAGCAATCAGAGCCATTCCAGTTCCATCTACAAAAAGACAAGTCCGCAGTTTTCTAGGCCTCATAAATTTTTACCGTCGTTTTCTGAATATGCAAATTCTTGTTACACCAAAACTTTGTTCTCTCACTGGAGAAAATACTATTTGTTACTGGGACGAACAAGCACAATTGGAATTCAATTCTTTGAAAGAAGCGTTACTTAACGCGCCAATACTAGCTCATCCAGATCTGTCACAAGATTTCTGCCTTAGCACGGATTCTTCTAAAGTCGGTCTTGGTGCCCATTTATTTCAAGAAGCCATAGAAAATGACACTACTGTTCAGAAAACCATTGCTTTTGCTAGCCGAGTGCTAACAAAATCTGAAAAAAATTATTCCGTTACTGAATTAGAAGCTTTAGCTATCGTTTGGGCATTTAACAAATTCCGTTTCTTTCTTTCTGGTAAGCACGTAAAAGTATACAGTGATCATCGTGCATTACAATTTCTTATGTCTTCAAAATTAAATCATGACAGGTTAAAACGTTGGGCATTGTTTCTGCAAGAATTCCGCTTCACAATAGTCTACATTCCCGGCAAGGAGAACATTGTTGCGGACGCACTATCACGCGCACCGGCTGGGCTTGAGAAAAGTACCACAGAAGGCAACCTCGAGAAAAATTTCAGTATTCTTTACATTCAGAAAGTCGCCTTTGAAAACTTCATCACCACATCTTTAAAGGACATTGCTCATGAATAAGATAAAGATCCGATTTGGAAAGACATCAAAAATAAATGGCATGAAAAGACACACACTCAGATTCGGCATTATTATCTGGTTAGAAACAACATACTGTTCAAACGCTGCACTGTTGATGACAAGCTATGGGTACTTTGCATTCCAGACGATTTTGTTAATAAGCTCATTTGGTACATTCATTTCAGCTACGCACATTTTGGCCCACGAAAATGTTATCATATTCTTCGAACGACTTGTTATTTTAACAATATGGAAAAGCGAATTCGAAGAGTCTTGTCTATTTGTAAACTTTGTCAAAAGGCGAAACCATCTACTGTCTCACATCGTGCTCCGTTGTTTCCTATCATTCCTTCTAAATTAAAAGAATTTGCTGCTGTTGATCTCTTGGGACCGCTTGTCAGAACATCTAATGGATTTTCGTACATTCTAGTCGCTGTTGAACTTACTTCAAAATTTGTTTCTTTCACTCCGTTACGTAAAGCCACTGGACGGTCTGTATCCAACGCCTTTGTTAAAAATTTCTTACGTGAAGTTGGACACGTTAGTAAAGTCATTTCAGATAACGGACCTCAATTCAGATCTGCTGTTTGGTCACGCATGCTTCGCAACCATAAAATCAAACCTGTTTTTATTTCATTGTACTCACCACATTGTAACCCCTCCGAACGGATTATGAAAGAAATCAATAAGCTTTGCAGACTTTATTGTCACAGAAAGCATCAGCATTGGGACAGATATTTACACTTATTTCAAAACGTGCTGAATGAAATGCCTCACGACTCCACTGCTTTACCACCTACTCTTGTACTGAAGAAGGAAGAACCACCGAACAGAATCAGAGAGCTTGTACCTTTCCCAAATACACGTAAACTTCGACACAAAGACATAATTGATTTGGCTCTTAAAAATATAAAATCTGCAGCAGACAAAAGGAGAAAACTACACGGTAAAGCAAATGCAAAGAAATTGTATATTGGTCAGAAAGTTCTCATTAAAGCTCATTCATTGTCACATAAGAAGAAACACTTGAGTCACAAATTCTTTCTAGTTTGCAATGGACCATACAGAATCCGACGTATACCACATGATAATTGCGTTGAAGTTGAAACTCTGCATACTAGGAAGAGTAAAGGTTTACACCACATTTCACATGTAAAACCATTTATTGAGAGATAATCTGCTTTTTAACTTAGTCTTTGGTATAAAACTTTTCACTTCACATTTCTAATATGCTTTGTCAGACTTAGAATCTATTAACATACAACAATGTTTGAAGTTAAATATCCAATCAAGAATCAAGAGAACTTATTTAAACAGAAATGACGAATGCATTGTTATAGTGAACAGACGCCGCAGTGTTATTGTGTGTGTACATTCTTGCTTGTTAGTTGCACGATTATGGAACGACTATAAGGCTTACATATTTAGAACATTTACCAGTACTGCTAATGAGATTTTAATGCAACATTTTGGTTGACTTGAAAATATATTCTGGATTTAAAGTACTTTCTGTGAGATACCAGATGACACAGTGTTAGTTTATGTGACAGCTACACGATTTTATCACGACGCTACTAATGAGTGACAATTTACAATGTTGCTTTTGCAGTGTTCCTGTTTTATATCTGCACAGTTTTTCTGAATTCTTCTGGAAAGTAAAACATGTTTTAGTAGTAACTTTTGTGGTATAGCAACAATGAGACAGCCTTTTTCGTGGCATAACAATACGTTACTGTACAGTACTTTCTTCATCACGCCAATAAGCATAATAACTACGATATCTATACGCAAAGCATTTCACTTTTGTTTATCATGTGGTAAGTACATTGACTTCTGCAGGACTTAGCTTTCGGAGGACGATAACTACGACACTTCCACAGAGATTATGTTGCGACAAGATGCACAGTTTAGCGCTACAGTACACGCATTTGAGTGATTAATCTTATACTTAAAACACTTATTTTTAAAGATTTTTTAATTACAAAGAAAGTTTTCCGTGATACATTTCATTCCATTGCTGTAATTTGTAACACCTGGGAGTATAATTACATTTATCCTCAGGGGGGTACACGCCTACTTTGTGTACTATGTGTGTGGCAACCACAAGGAACCCTAGCTAATATGGTATTTGCTTATACAACTTTACACGTCGGTACTATATTTCTCTAAAACATAAATTACACAGCGATCTGATCATTTAACTGAGAGATAAGCTTGTTTTTTACTACGTCAGTGACACATGTTTACGTAATTACACCGTTGGGTAACTTCACACTTACGAAATTGTATTTTGTCTGTACTGTGTGAACTCTTCATAGTTTTTCGGACCCATTGTGATACTATGAGAGCTTTGAATGATATATTTGGTATGGGATCATGATTTTTAAAGTACGTTTGAGGTAGATGACACTATTGAAATGAGCAGAGAATTTTTTTTAGGTTTTGAAATTATTACAGAAAGCTACGACGTTTTTGAGATTTGACTGAGGTGTTATGATGTTATTATTACGACGACGATGTGTACTATGCTGTTGAGATATGTTTATGATCAATAAGATGATGCTACCGTATATGAGGAATAAGAAGTATGTTGGAAACCAAGAATCGTACTTTAAGAGTTATGAAATGTGCGTAAATGCGTGACTGTATCACAATGCTGACGAATATTTTATTTGGACACTTATATTTATAGGATTTTCTTTCTACAGATTTGCAACGCTAATTCTTGACCTGTGAAATATTTTTATGTGAGACTGTCACTGTAGCGGAAACTGCTGTCGTAAATATTTCTGTAAGAAAGTTAAGTGACCACCTGCACGTAATGCGTCGCGGGCACCCACCTGGGCGACAGCCGCCCGAGAAAAAAGCCATTAGCCTTTCAGCGGCACAGGTAGAAAAAAAAAAGGGAGGCCATTATCCTGGCTATTGACATTCCTTTGTAGAAAGCATCGCAAATATTACACGCTCATTACCTGAAAACATATGGTTACTCGTACTTTGTGCTAATTACTGAAATGCTTATGAATTGATGGGAAATATTCGTACATCTGCACACCTGATTATGACAAGTGTCTTTCTACGAGAGTTGAGAGCTACTGACTTACGAAATGCCACATGACTATTGAATGATATTTTTATGCTTTGGTTTGCGTAATTGCTTATTTCATTTGACATCTGTTTTCCAGCTGTGTTGCAGCATTGCTTTTATAAAATGAAATGCATTTGCTAATGTGAACACTTTCTGTCAACAGATCTATTAAATAATTATTTTATGATCCACATTCTTTAAAAAAGGAGCACTTGGAAAGGAAAGAACAATAAGAAGGAACTAGTAACAGTAACACATAATTTTCTTTTCAAGTACATGGTAATATTTCTTTTACAATAAGTTGTTGTGGTGCACCACTTTAATTACTTAGACATTAAGATGTGATTATACATTTCCCTTATCTGCATTGTTATCTTTAGTGTACTATTTTTTCTGCTTGAGCTATGTCATGTTTAGATATAAGCTGCTGTTTGCCAGGCATAGTGCTACTGAACTTTAATTTGTGTTACTCTGCTAAGCCAGATTTATTTTTTTGTTTGCTGCGCATTGCCTCATATTAGTTGTAATGTTGAATTGCTTGGTAATTTAGATTTAGTGTAGCTTGCTTTGCGATTTTCCATTTTTTTTCATTGCTGTTTATATTAATTGTTTTATGTGCTGCTGCATTGCCTCGTCCCTTAGTTTAGCATCTGAGCTCAGTAGATTTAAGTTAGCTTAAGAGGGGGTAGCCTATAAGAGAATGAGTTGCGATGAATTTGAAGAAATGCACTGAGAGGCTATACGAGAAAAGTACAGAAAGCAGGTATAGATAGGACTTTTGGAAATAATGTTGAATGAAGGGAGATCTCCAAGAAGTAAAGAAAGTTTTGTTTGCAAAATACTGCAGTACAACAAACCCTGTCCTTTCCTTTTGTATTATCCCACTATATGTTTGTGTACCCTTGTGTATTTGTTTTCTTCCTGTCTCTGTGTAGTTTCATAGAATTTTTTTCTTCTTTTAATATTGAGCTACATTCACTATGATGAGGAATACTGTTATCCTCGAATATAATTGGCATTAATAATATGTTATTTACTTTGTAAAGATGTTAGACATTATTCATTCTGTTTCAATGCTCATGTGTGAAGTTGATGTTTCGCAAGTTATTCTGATCTTCTATGTATGTACTCATGTCATAATTCCTGTAACACTGACGTATATGTCTATTTCTATTCTTTTGTAAAGCCTGTACTACAAATGTTATCTATATTGTTATGTTTTTAATGATGTATTTTGTACCTTTATTGTATTCTTATGTTATAAAATTGTAATTGTCACCAGTTCATGATATTATTAACTTGTTAGTTACATTTCACTGCACTCGTTTCTGTTGGTCATAGTATATGGACAATATGTGAGAAGTTGGGACTGTTAGTGTTTGCACGTGTGTTAATAATTCAGCAAGGGACTGGATAACAGCATTGCTGGTTCTAAGGACAATTCCAAAAACTTTGTGAGTGCACAAGTGGTGGTTATGGACTTGCTATATTATCCGCAAGACTCTTCAATGGTGATTGTGCACCTGCACAGTCACAACAGATGGCTGCTGGCTATCTCTACAAGGACTACAGTGGGTCTGAATCTTTGATGACTCACCAGTACCATTATCTCTACAAGGACTACAGTGGGTCTACATCTTTGATGATCCATCAATACCATTATTTCTACAAGGACTGCAGTGGGTCTGTACCTCTGGTGGCCCACCAATACCACAATCTCTACCAGGGCTCCAGTGGGTCTGCTCTGTGATGACCTACCTACCAATATTCATCAAAACTTCGAATGACTCTGCTGTGGGTTTGCTCCATTGTGGCCCATTACCTGTCAGCATGTCAAGAGTCAGCACTGTCTTTCCGTTGGAAGGACAACACTACTTCTTCAAGACTGTATGGAAATCCACTACTTCTATGTGCAATTTCTTTTACTAATGAGAAACTGTAATTACTATTATGATGAATGATCAGGACTATCTTTATGGACTGTGAGAAAATTTTAGCTTTTGACCAACATTGTATCAATAAGTGTGTGCATTTTATATCTTTGTTACTGTAATTGTGAAAAATTTTTGTCAAATCTGTATTGGCCAGTGCCCAACACCATTTGTAAAAATTTTTTGTGGGGAGCATGGGGGCTATGTAAGTAGGCTGTTTATGTTTTCTTTATGTAAGTAGGCTGTTTAGGTTCTTATGTAAGTAGGCTGTTTAGGATTTCTTATTGGTAACGCCACCTCTGTATGAAAATCACTGGCTGTGCTGTGTGCAGTCTGTGGCTGCTTTGCATTGTTGTAATACTCGCCATTGTAGTGTTGGGCAGCGGCAGCTGGATGTGAACAGCGCGTAGCGTTGGGCAGTTGGAGGTGAGCCGCCAGCAGTGATGGATGTGGGGAGAGAGATGGCGGAGATTTGTAATTTGTCATGAACTGCTATATTTATATATGATGATATCAAGGTAAATACATTGTTTGTTCTCTACTAATATCTTTCATTTGCTAACTATCCCTATCAGTAGTTAGTGCCTTCCATAGTTTGAATCTTTTATTTAGCTGGCAGTAGCGGCGCTCGCTGTATTGCAGTAGCTTGAGCAGCGAAGATTTTTGTGAGGTAAGTGATTTGTGAAAGGTATAGTTTAATGTTAGTCAGGGCCATTCTTTTGTAGGGAATTTTGAAAGTCATATTGCGTTGCGCTAAAAATATTGTTTGTCAGTTTAAGCACAGTCGTGTATAATTGTTGAAAGGGGACGTTTCATACGTTGTAAGTGTCGCCACCGTCGCCAACCTTGCGTGAATGCTCTGAAAAGCTAATCATTTCCATATCACAGCATCTTCTTCCTGTCGGTTAAATTTCGCGTCTGTAGCACGTCATCTTCGTGGTGTAGCAATTTTAATGGCCAGTAGTAAACCGGATATATAACTTGGGTCCATGGTTTCGTGGGGTCTGCGTCAGAATCGAACCCTACCATCAGCTGTTACCAACTGAAATAGGGACTCATTTTACCAGGCCACTGTTTTGCTCTTAACAAAGGCACTAGCTTCGGTCGTCTGCTGCCATAGCCCATTAATGCCAAACTTTGCAGCACTATCCCAATGGATACGTTCGCCGTACGTCCCAGGTTGATTTCTGCGATTATTTCACGCAGTGTTGCCTGTCTGTTAGCACTGACAACTCTACACAAACGACGCTGATCTTGGACCACGACTGAGTTTACTAAATAATTATGATATTATAAGATTTCTGTTTCCTAGAACAATCTTCCAAAAAAATTTAAATACATTTTTACTGCAGAGTTTCATATTACAATCCAGAAAAAATTCTCCAGTCAATGGAATATTATCATTCACGATCTCCAACAAAGTTAAACCACCAAAAAGATTTGATTATAGTGTTTTGGGCTCGAAATGGTGTCCCACTATTCGACTTTATGCCTAGAGGAGAGACCGTAAATGCAGCGAATTCAGTGCGCCGTTCAAAATAAACTGGGTGATCATCTATCAGTTATGAACATTTTCCTGAATCGTTGACCTGAGCTCGTCAGTTTTCTGATAGTTATTCGTCATGAATGTTCATTCGTCCACCATTAAACATGATCACCAATTTCGAACTCTAGGTTCATTTATTACGTTTCCATAAACTTCGGTTATCTATCGGTAAATTTCGATGGAGCAAATATATTTGCATTCGTAAACCACATTACGCTACGAATCTTACACTTGGTGCGCTCGTTCATTTTGTGATGCATTTTACAACTGCATACACAAACAGTTAAAGACCTCTCTGGCTCGTAGTTAGCGTCGTACTGGCGCCAAGGATTAGGAAGACGAATGAAGCTCGGCAGGGGTGGGACGAGAACTGCGCAGCTCGTGAGATCAAAACGTACTTTACATTGTGAATGAGCCTGGTATATAAGCATTTCCTAGCCGATTTTGTGGGGAGACTCACCATATCTTATAAGTCCACTTTATTGCCTGCATCCACTTGTAAAGCTACATCTCAAACAATACTTTGCTACTCCACTCTGTTTCTTTTTCAACAATCCATGATTTATTTGCGTACAATGCTGTGCACCAAACACACAGTCTCATAAATTTCTTCCTCAAATTAAGACCTATGTTTGATACTAGTGCTAATCCAGAACAGAATGTCAACGGGAACGGTGCAGCTAGATCTGCATAATTGAATTTAACTTGCCAAACGCCCACTAAATGAAATGACTGTAAAGAAAAGACCTGAGGGACAGAAGAAGCACGAAACATGAACTACCGACCAATTACAACGTGAAATATCTTCCAATAAGTTTAGTTCAACACTCTTCTCCGCCGCATGACGTATCTGACCATTAAAAAAAAAAAAAAAAAAAAAAAAAAAAAAAAAAAAAAAAAAAAACAGGAAACAGCTATAGTACACTATGTTTTCATTCAACTGGGGAGGAGAAGGATGAGCGTTCTGTAATGGTTTGAGTGATAATATCCTTGCTGTCAGTGGGCCCTATAGTCACAATGTCTAGAAAGGTAGCTTATACTGCCTATGAAGCCATTTCAGTTTTACACGTTCATTTTCTGACGCAGTGATTATTCGCAGCAGGGTACCACATCCACCAAGATGATAATGCTCCAAGGAGGGTACTGCACGCCACGTCCGTGGCATTCGATAAGCCTCAAGTGTCTCCCGTCTCCATTACCCCGAGTCTTGTTAAATGGCGAACACCTCAGGGAGTCCAGCATTCGTTTGTTGCGAACGGGCTAGGCGAACCCGAGTTTGCTGAGCCAAGGACTGGTGAGTGTCGCCCGTTCTCTGTGACTTTAAACTCCGGGCTCACTTCAGAGACCACCGTGCGGTGTGGCAGAGGAACGTTGTGTGTCACATGGAACGGGGGATTGCGAGGATGGTAAAAACCTTTATAAAAAAAAGCCCTCAGTCTCAAGGTGTGTTGTGCGCGGATGAGATACATGGCTGTTGACATGTTACAGTCGCTAGCAGGCAACCTCTGGGTACCCTACCGCACCACAGTCGTGTGAGGCTTACCCAGGCATGAAGGTCTCTGTCTGGGTGGACCTGTTAGTACCTAGCTGATCGTTCGTACACCATAGCGAGTCAGATCAATACCTCCCTTCCCAATGCGATGAGTGTACCGTCTGGGAGTACCCACAACCACTCATCAAAAAGAATGAGTGAGGTTAATCCTCCTGATAATCGGACTGCATTCTGTAATGGGGCTCAAGGAGTCATATATCAGAATGTGTTTCTAGTGATCGAGAGGAAGGAGGAGGCAGTCGCAAAACTGTCACATTTCTACATTCATCAATGTTTAGAAGAGGTTGTTGGTACCTTAAAACATATTAAATGATTGTGAAATGGTTCCTTGTTGGTTGGAACTAACAAATCAAAGTAGGTAGAACTTTCACTGAATTAAAAAAAAAAGGGTGACTGTGGTATAGCTGTTGAGGTTCACAACTTCTTCAATTCAAGCAAGGGTGTGATCACATGCTGCTACATTTTGGATGTGGGTATTTCGGAACTGAATCAAGAAGAAGTGTCACAGGGAATAGTCGATGTTGTATAAAGAACACGCAGGAATAGTGGAGAGATAGAGAAGACTGCCCCTTCATTGTGACCTTTAATTCTCAGTCGCTACCTGAGTACACCATGGCAGAGTTCCTCCGACATACGTTTAAAATTTACATACCGAACCCAATTTTCAGTAAAGAGAGAAAAATTCAGTAAATGAAAGTTATGCAGAGGATACCTTATGCCAAATCAAAGAAGGATTATAAGGTGACGAAACCCACTATCTTTACCACTTCTTGCGCTTCCTGGATGAAGAAATCTGTCCCCAAGATAGGCCATTATCTACCACAGCACCCGTACTTGCACCTGTATTCCAAAGCAAAAAAAGTAAAGATGTAGCAGTCCGGAAAGACAAGTCACCAGAGTAAGTCTTTAACAGTAATCATAGAGAAAGCACCCCAACGTCAGGGTATCTCTCAGCTTTATCTGTTTCATCAAACTCGAAGGGAAACGGGCAGGAAAGGGTCACGACGTTCGGATCAAAAGCTGTTCTGGGCGCCATCAGACGTCACTCTGGCATGTCCTACTGATGAGGAGGACGTCAAGGAGTTGGACCCATCGTCACCAGACGAAGACAGCCTCTCCACTGCCCCTCGCTCCACAACTGCCTCACCGTGGAATATAAATTGATACAGGATGCATTTGGAGGAATTGAGACTTCTCGCACAGGACAGATTCTTTTGCCTCTATCTCCAAGAGACTCATTTTAAACAGATGGAGGCACCTGTACTTGGAGGCTATCATCTCCTCAAGAAAGACGACCTTACTGGTGACAGAGTGAAAGATGGTGTAGCTGTGCTCATCAAGGAGACAATTCACCACTCACCGGTGTCCTTAATCACAGCGCTACAACAGGTACCTGCTAGGTTAAAAAAAATGGTTCAAATGGCTCTGAGCACTATGGGACTTAACAGCTGTGGTCATCAGTCCCCTAGAACTTAGAACTACTTAAACCTAACTAACCTAAGGACATCACACACATCCATGCCCGAGGCAGGATTCGAACCTGCGACCGTAGCAGGCGCACGGTTCCGGACTGCGCGCCTAGAACCGCGAGACCACCGCGGCCGGCGCTAGGTTAAAGGTCCATGTTAATGTAACAGTGTGCATTGTGTATCTACTGCTCAATGAACCCATTGATGGTGAGATCCCCAAATAGCTTATTGCTGAACTGCCACATCCGTTTCTCCTCCTAGATTTTAACGTATACAGTGCACTATAACACCACTTGCTCTAGTCGACTAGTAACTGAGGATTTCACACAGAGTGAAAACATAACACTGATGAACATGGTAAAGCTATTCATTTCAGCGCAGTTATAGGTTCGTCTGTAGCCATTACTGCAGACACTGTTCAGTGGGAACTCAACGGCAGCCACCATTACTCCATCTGAATCCATATGCTAGATGGAGCAGATCCCGAAAGGAAGCCGCCTTCAGAAAAGCTGCTATATAACCAGTTAGCTGTATTTGAGCGATGTGAATCAGTCGAGGACTGGGTTGACCACATTACAGCTGTGGTTCATCAAGCTGCTGATGCTTCCGTCCCCAAGTCATCAGAGACACCTAGGAGGCAGCCTGTTCATTCGTATTACGATGGATGTCATTCTGCAATCAGGGGCAGAAGGGCGGCTGTGCGAAGGTTCATTGGGTGCCCTACAGATGAGAATTTTACAAGCTTTCCGGCAAGGGCAAAGGCAAGGAGAAGTATTCGAGAGAGTAGGAAGAGGGGCTGGCAAGAATTCGAGGACTTCATCAACAGGCCCACACCGACATCTCAAGTATGGGTAGCCGTTAGGAGGATTTCCAGTGGAAATCACAACGATCAATAGCAGCTCTACGAGGGTGCCTCCTAACGTCACGAGAAGACATTTCTGGTACATTAGCTGGATCTTATGCAAAACTTACGGCCGATTCTAGCCAAGATACAGCTTTATGTCGTTATTGGGCGACACATGAGAGGATTGGCTTAGATTTCCTTCCACAAACATTGAGTAATACAACCGGCCATTCACTCCCTGTGAGTTGGATGCAGTATTGTCCGCAACTCGTCATACTGCACCCAGTAGTCGAAGTATGTCCTCCTTCAGCTTTTTAATGAACTTTGTTAAACACGAGTATTTCTCAACTCATGGAAGGAAGCTGACTTAATCACTATTTAGTTATCGTAGTGACATTCTCACAATCTGTGTAGGTACGACGCTGGAGCTGTCTCGGAATAATAAGAATAAAATTTATACTCATAATCTGCCTCCCGTGAAATCCATGACGAAGTTCATACTCTATACACTGGCGTGCCTCTAAAATTAATAATTACAGCTGTCAAAATCCTAGATGCTGTTCCACAAAGTAATGCATAATTCACGAAGTGTACTAGCACTTCAATACTTCCTGATCACACAGTGCCGACAATTCATGTATGGTGTTGACTTTAATACCAATACATTTATCGTTACTGTATCTGGCTGGAATAATTTGATAAGTATCAATGGTTACGTATCTAAAGGATGAGTGGGTCCCAGTGGGAGGGCAGTGGACATTCTGGCTAAAATCGCTGACATCACCTTCAGCATTCTTGGAATCCGACATCATTACATCTGGACAGTTGTACTGAGGCCATGACATCATCATGTCACTGCCCTGTGAAAGCCCTCCAACGCTCCCCTCTCCCCCCGCCCACGTCCTCATGTTTCCTGTACCCCGTGCAACCCACGACACCCTCGCCATTAGCCCCCCACCCACTGCGCTCCCCGTGCCGTTGCTCCCTGCGTGTCGCCAGAGGGCTCTAATTAATTTGCATATGATGCTGTTGAAATAAATTACTGATAGTTGTGGTGCTTAACATTTGGGGATGAGGAGACTGACAGAGAGAGGAAGGAGGAGGAGATTGGCTTAGAGAGTGTGAGGAGATGTACTTAGAGGGAGAGATGGACAGGGAGAAAGGTAGACGGTGAAGTCAGGAGGAGATAGGGAGCAGGGATAGTAGGAAATGGACTAACAGAAGATTGGAATACATAACTGGGCAACACCGGGGACTCAGCTATTAAACCTTGTAATGCTATCGTAAAAAAATACAGCCATTAATCTGTATGTTTTAAAAATTTTTTGTTCCATAATAATTTTGAAAAAATTATCAAATACCATAACGAGAGTAAGCTTTTGTTAAGTGTAGTTTATCTGTTTAAAATAACCTCTTTGACGTAGGTGGAATAAATGTATTAACATATTTTTGTAAATAATTATGTAATATTTGAAGTACAACTGTAATCAATTATGTCAATTTTTATATATATATATATATATATATATATATATATATATATATATATATATATATATACACTCCTGGAAATGGAAAAAAGAACACATTGACACCGGTGTGTCAGACCCACCATACTTGCTCCGGACACTGCGAGAGGGCTGTCCAAGCAATGATCACACGCACGGCACAGCGGACACACCAGGAACCGCGGTGTTGGCCGTCGAATGGCGCTAGCTGCGCAGCATTTGTGCACCGCCGCCGTCAGTGTCAGCCAGTTTGCCGTGGCATACGGAGCTCCATCGCAGTCTTTAACACTGGTAGCATGCCGCGACAGCGTGGACGTGAACCGTATGTGCAGTTGACGGACTTTGAGCGAGGGCGTATAGTGGGCATGCGGGAGGCCGGGTGGACGTACCGCCGAATTGCTCAACACGTGGGGCGTGAGGTCTCCACAGTACATCGATGTTGTCGCCAGTGGTCGGCGGAAGGTGCACGTGCCCGTCGACCTGGGACCGGACCGCAGCGACGCACGGATGCACGCCAAGACCGTAGGATCCTACGCAGTGCCGTAGGGGACCGCACCGCCACTTCCCAGCAAATTAGGGACACTGTTGCTCCTGGGGTATCGGCGAGGACCATTCGCAACCGTCTCCATGAAGCTGGGCTACGGTCCCGCACACCGTTAGGCCGTCTTCCGCTCACGCCCCAACATCGTGCAGCCCGCCTCCAGTGGTGTCGCGACAGGCGTGAATGGAGGGACGAATGGAGACGTGTCGTCTTCAGCGATGAGAGTCGCTTCTGCCTTGGTGCCAATGATGGTCGTATGCGTGTTTGGCGCCGTGCAGGTGAGCGCCACAATCAGGACTGCATACGACCGAGGCACACAGGGCCAACACCCGGCATCATGGTGTGGGGAGCGATCTCCTACACTGGCCGTACACCACTGGTGATCGTCGAGGGGACACTGAATAGTGCACGGTACATCCAAACCGTCATCGAACCCATCGTTCTACCATTCCTAGACCGGCAAGGGAACTTGCTGTTCCAACAGGACAATGCACGTCCGCATGTATCCCGTGCCACCCAACGTGCTCTAGAAGGTGTAAGTCAACTACCCTGGCCAGCAAGATCTCCGGATCTGTCCCCCATTGAGCATGTTTGGGACTGGATGAAGCGTCGTCTCACGCGGTCTGCACGTCCAGCACGAATGCTGGTCCAACTGAGGCGCCAGGTGGAAATGGCATGGCAAGCCGTTCCACAGGACTACATCCAGCATCTCTACGATCGTCTCCATGGGAGAATAGCAGCCTGCATTGCTGCGAAAGGTGGATATACACTGTACTAGTGCCGACATTGTGCATGCTCTGTTGCCTGTGTCTATGTGCCTGTGGTTCTGTCAGTGTGATCATGTGATGTATCTGACCCCAGGAATGTGTCAATAAAGTTTCCCCTTCCTGGGACAATGAATTCACGGTGTTCTTATTTCAATTTCCAGGAGTGTATATATATATATATATATATATATATATATATATATATATATATATATATATATATATATGCTGTCATGCAGTTGTAGATGGTTCATACTTAGGGTTTTTGTAAGCAGAAGTGTAAATTTAAAAGGTGTAGGGATCATAGGTAGAACGGAACTCCGTTCTGTGGTGGAATGGAAAAGGTGGTGGATAGTGCGCGAGTGAGATTTGGCGCGCAAGTGGCTCATATAGTCGGTAGCTGCCTGCAAGTGGTGAACACGCATTACATTGCTCAAGCACTAGAGGCGTCGAATTTACCTGCAAGACTGGGTTTTTGGCCTCGGACGTGTTCTACATGATTGGCGCGGTACGGCAATAAATTAATAGCTCAGAAATTTGTAATGTTATCGTCGCCACCAAGAAGAAGACAGAGCTATGTACATCAAGAGCCGTACCTGCGCAATGTTACTACGCAGCACCGCCTCACGCCACCTTCGACATCAGTAACAGACAAAGTACTTTATTTAGAAGTGTATCACAGTATGAACCATCCGTCTTCAATGAGTGGAATATAAGTATAAAATGTACCTTTATGTTTAACCGTGATTTTCCTATGTCATGTACCTCAGTAGGGTCCTTACCTAAACGAACTTATTCCGGGTATCCTGATGTTTATTGAATCTCGAATAATAGTAAATTACTGGCAAGAGTACTGTTTTGGTAGTAAATTCTGAAAATCATTATTAAATACTAAAGTTTGCACGTATCAGTTTAAGGGCCACAGCTTTGCGTGACTGTGAGGATAAGTTTTCAATAGCATTTCTGAAAGTAAAGTAACATAATTGTTTAACTGCAACAATCTTAACAGTAATTGTTCGTGTTGCTTCTCCATGTCAAAGAAAACCAGACAAATATTGGTGTTAGTAAAGCGTTAACAAATAGCAGTCCTAAAGAAATGAAATTTAGTCGTGTTATATAATAGTTTTGGTCATATGAATGATAGTTATAAGTTTAATTTCTTTTTTTTTTTTTTTGTATCCTTGTTGAAACATATGTGTGTCTTCTTTAAATAATTACTGAAGTATAGTGATAAATTCCATAAGTAACAGAAAGTGGGATTAATAGTACTTACCGCCAAGTGACCGTAGTAAGTGAAAGTAGTTATTTATTCAGTGTCGAAAATTGACTTCATCTTTTTGTGTAGACACTATGCACGATTTGGGTTGCCGGCCGTTTTATTAAGCGAAACAGTATATTGTTATAACAGGCTTTGTCTGATAAAAGGTTTCCAAAAGTAATTATTCTCACTGCTTTTCCCACAAACTGTATGATTCGGAGAAAAATAGTTCGATACTTTACCACTGGGTTGAACACGGTTAAAATCTCTTTCCGAGAGTCGATGGTTTGGAGTGTTAGTGCTGCGTGATTTTGTGGTGGTGTTCCTGCCGCTACTTACTGCACAGTTCTGACATTCCGAATCGCGGATCTTCCGTCTTTACAGTGGTACAACTTAAACGTTCTGGTACCGTATCGACCAGAACGCGAAAGTACCGATGCAACCTGATATTTGTAAACGCATAAACTCTATATGATCAGCCATTAATATGAGATAGAATACGTGACTTATGTAATGACTGTCATTGTGCTGGCATGGGACATGCAGCCAGAAGGGATGCGCAACAGAAACGACAGTAACAACAGCCGAAATGATGTACACTATGTGATCAAAAGTATCCGGACACCCCTAAAAACATACGTTTTTCATATTAGGTGCATTATGCTGCCACCCACTGTCAGGTACTGAATTTCAGCAGCTTCAGTAGTCATTAGACATCGTGAGAGAGCAGAATGGGGCACTCCGCAGAACTCACGGACTTCGAACGTTGGCAGGTGATTGTGTGTCACTTGTGTCATACGCGAGATTTCCACACTCCTAAACATCCCTAGGTCCACTGTTTCAGGTGTGATAGTGAAGTGGAGACGTGAAGGGGCACGTACAGCACAAAAGCATACAGGCCGACCTCGTGTGTTGACCGACAGAGATGGCCGACAGTTGATGAGGGTCGTAATCTATGTATCCACACCATCACACAGGAACTCCAAACTGCGTCAGGATCTACTGCAAGTAATGTGTAAGTTAGGAGGGAGGTGAGAAAACTTGCATTTCATGGTCGAGCGGCTGCTCATAAGCCACACATCACGCCGGTAAATGCCAAGCGACGCCTCGCTTGGTGTAAGGAGTGTAAACACTGGACGATTGAACAGTGGAAAAACGCTGTGTGAGTGTGGAGTGCCGAATCACGGTACACAGTGTGGCGATCCGATGGCAGGATGTGGATACGGCGAATGCCCGGTGGTCGTGTTTTTCATGGAGGGGGCTTTCACCCCTTGTTGTTTTGCGTGGCATTTTCACAGCAAGGCCTACATTGATGTTTTAAGCACCTTCTTGCTCCCACGGTTGAAGAGCAATTCGAGGATGGCGATTACATCTTTCAACACGATCGAGCACCTGTTCATAATGCACAGCCATTGGCAGAGTGATTTCACGACAATAACATCCCTGTAATGGACCGGCCTGCACAGAGCCCTGACCTGAATCCTATAGAACACCTTTGGGATGTTTTGGAACGCCGACTTCGTGCTAGGCCTCACCGACCGACATCGATACCTCTCCTCAGTGCAGCACTCTGTGAAGAATGGGCTGCCATTCCCCATGAAACCTTCCAGCACCTGACTGAACGTATGCCTGCGAGAGCGGAAGCTGTAATCGAGGCTAAAGCCGTCGGCACACGGACCGTGCCGTCGAACGTTAACGTTGAGCGTGCCAAGTTCAACGTGCAGCTGAACGCTTAGGAACGAAGCGACTTGTGCATACGGTACGTGGGCCCCAACGTGGTATACGCGATCGCAACGCACTCCAGCGGCAGTTTGAGGGATGTTTCTAGTTCGTAAATCACACTGTTTACTCAATGGGCGCGCGTAAAATTCCCACGTTAGCTCTATTAAAACGCACATTTCCTCTATCGTCCAAGAAAAGGAAAGTGCCATGTCCAATTAATAAGGACACAGGCTTGTAAAAGTTCCATTACAAACAGTGCGGTACAAATTTAGAATACTTCTCCGAATAAGATAAATATTATTTCATCATTCCCACATTTTAGTAAAACCCCAAGGTCAGTCTTACTTGATCACTGTTCCTACCCAGCAGCAGAATCTCTGCAACATGTGAATTACGAAGCGTAAAAGAAAAAGGAGCAAAATATCTTTATACAAGTAGCGCAAGCTGTAGATTAAGCCAATCCAACAAAGTCACCCCTCATAAAAAGGTGAACTTATATTTACATAACATCAAATATTGTAGCATATTCTTATATTAAACTAATAATAAAGTATCAGAACCTAATAAAAACGCGAATGTTCGGAAACAAAATTTGGAACTGTTCAGACGCGAACCACCACCCCAACAAAAATGCATTACAAGACAGAGACGCTACTCATTTTTTTTTTTTTTTTTTTTTTTTTTTTTTTTTTTTTTTTTTTTAAGAGTGTTCAGATATGGGTAGGTGGAGACAAGGCGGGCAGGGGTCGAAACCCGAGGCCTGGCCGCGATGTCTCCCCCCTCCCGTCCCTGACTCACTCACTCAAAGTAGCTTTTTGATTTTTTTTTATTTATATTTTTTTTCACCAGGAAAAGGGTAAATGGAAAAAAGATCTTTATTGGTACAAACTTAAATACAACAGAAATGCCATCCTTCCGGCGAAAATAACACAAGACAATATACTCGTACAAGGCGAGGATTTTTTTTTTATGAACATGGTGTAGGGAAAAAAAGAATAATAGGTCTGATGTAATCTAAGAGGTGTGAAGCAATATACAGTGGAGTGAGGGAAAGACCGGTGTTGTCTGGGGTAGTGCATTAAAGAAAGGAGGCGCGTGTCCATGCGTCTATTCCACTGTGGGTTACAATGTAGAAAGTAGCGCGGGGAGTCTCAGATGTCAGCAGGGGGGGCGGGAGTGCTGTCGGCGTGTGGCACCATCCAACTGAGCGGGGGTGAAGTAAAGATCGCGTGTAGGTAATTGGCGAAGAAGGCGCGGTAGCGCGGTCGCTGTTCGACTTCACTGTGGGCGGTTTGTAAGTATTGCCAGAAATCAAGGCGTGATTTGTCGCCACCATTATACATGTAGGTGATCGTCCATCCCTTGACCCAGACAATCGCATGATTTTTGGAGGCGGGGAAATAAGTATTCTGAGGATGGATAAAAGTCCATGGGTCAATCGAGTCCGGCGGAACGCGGAGGTAACAGGCTACGAACTGTCGGACAAGTTTCCAGACGTCACTGGTGGCAGTACAAGTCAGTTGATGGACATCGTCATCCACGAGGTGGCAAATGGAACAAAGTGGAGAGTCCTGTAGTCCGATGGCGTGAAGGCGATGGTTTGTGGCGAATTTTTCATTTGCGACTTGGTACCATGTTGCCCGGACGTTGGAGGGAAGAAAAGGCTGGTGGATGTGACGCCAAACCGTTGGCCACCGCGTGGACGGATGTCTCAGTTCGATATTGTTGCTGGATATGGAACGAAGGAGAGGGGTGTAAAAATCTTTAGGTCGAGGAGAACGCGTGGTCGGTAAGTGTGTGTGAGCATAACTGAAGTCGACGATGAAATCAGAAATGTGCATCAAATGGTGCTTGATGTGTCCGACTGGTACTGGTGGTGTTATGGTCGCGGGCACAAGAATTTCCAGCAAGCTGCGCGTAAGGGAGGTGCCCCCGTGCCACTGCTTGTGCATGGTGGACATGTACAAGGACGCCGCTCGGAGTCGCACATTGACAAGGCCGAGGCCTCCTGCTCGCGGGGGAAGGGTGAGCGTGTCGCAGCGGACCTTAAAGATCGTACCGGCTGTAAGGAAGTATCCGAGGGCAGCCTGAAGGCTGCGTCCAATAGTTGATGGCAGCGGGAGGACCTGTGCGATGTGGACCATTCTGGCCGCCACATGTTGATTGAGGTATTGGACACGTTGTAAAGAATCGAGTCGTCGGAGAAGATTTTGTCGCACCGTCGTGCGGATAGTTTGGAGTGCACGCCGAAAATTGATGGCAGCGGAGCGGCGCACGGTGGAGGTGAAAATGATACCAAGATAACGTAGTTGTTGTACACACGGGAGAGGTGCTAAGTCTTCGTGTGAGAGGCCGCGTCCAATGGGCATCGCCGCGGATTTCGCCACATTCATGTTACTGCCCGCTGCAGTGCCGTACGTTGATATCAAATCAAGTACCGTGTGTGTTTCACTCCGTGAGCGGATCAAGAGGAGGAGGTCGTCCGCATAAGCACGACATCGAAAACTGTGCTGTCGCAAAGTGAGACCAGAAAGGTGGCTCGTCAGACTCCCGATGAGTGGCTCCAGGCTTATGGCATATAGTAGGGTCGAAAGTGGGCAGCCTTGCCGTACGGAACGCCGGATCGCCACTGGTCCCGCCACACGGCCGTTAACCTGAATCAGAGATTCGGCGGTGCCGTACAGGCGCCGGATCACGTCGATAAAGGCTGGTGGAAAACCCATGCGGTTCATCACTGAGAACAGAAAAAGATGCCGCAATTTGTCGAATGCGCTGTCAAAATCAATGGCAACCACTGCGGCGCGGAGTCTGCACGCCACTGCCAGTGCAATTAAATCGCGACATTCTCCTGTGGCCGTTTGTATATTAACTGAGCCGCCCGGAGTTGTCTGTTCCGGGGATAGAATGCTAGGCAGGATCTTGCGGCATCGCGTTGCCAGTAGGCGTGTAAAAATTTTACAGTCTGCGTTAAGCAGAGTCAGGGGACGGTAATGTGCTGTCGTCACACCTGGTGTCGGCTTGTGGATGGGTATAATAATTCCCGTGACGAAGGACGGCGGTACGGCGTTCCCTATCGTCAGCAGTTCATTAAACATCGTTGTCCACCGTGATGCCATTAGTGTGAAGAAAGCGCGATAAAATTCTATCGGCAATCCGTCGACACCAGGTGACTTATTCAGAGCACCTTTTTTGATTGCATCGTGGATTTCGTCACGCGTAATGGGCTCCAGCAGCTCGTCCGCTTCGTCGCTGGTGAGGGTGCGAGTTACGTGTGGTAACACAGACTCCTCAGCGTGGTTGTTGGTAGTCTCCTCCTGGTACATTGTGCGGTAGTGGTCGACAAAGGCACTGACGATTTCGGCCTGGCAAGTGACGTGCTGGCCGCGACAGGTGGTGATCTCGGTGATGAGTTGTCGTCGTCGATGTTTCCTATCGGAGGCGATATGATGCATGGTCGGATGTTCTTGTTCCGCCGAATCTTGACGTCGGGTTCGCACCATAGCCCCCTGCAGTCTACGGCGTGTCAAAGTTACAATTTGCGCCTTAATCCTGCTGCGTTCCCTCTGGGAGTCGGGGGTGGGCGGTTGGGCGTCCAGGTCGCGGAGAACGGCGTAGAAATAGTCGGTAGTGTGCCGGCGCCACGTAGCAACTTCCTTTCCATACTGAATCAAAGTACGTCGAATGGCAGGTTTGGCACATTCTAGCCACCAGGTCAAGGTCGTGCAGTATTTAGGTAAGCGACGTTCACAGGTGGCCCATGTCTCGGTAACACGTTGAAGACATTCGGGATCATGAAGATGGGAGGTGTTTAGCTTCCACGGTGCACGACTACGCCAGACCACTTGCTTGGGGAAGAGAATGTTGCAGATGTAGGCACAGTGGTCCGAAAAGGCCAGGGGCCAAAGTTCTGCACCTTGGACTGCAGGTGTGAGTTCCCGAGAGACGTAAATTCTATCAAGGCGGCTCGCGGAGTGACTCGTCTGGTAAGTATGTCCAGGCGCGTCGCCGTGCCGAACTTCCCAAGTGTCGCGGAGCAACAGATCTCGGACGACAAGACGCAGTTCTTGACAGGTGTTGTAGTGGGGCACTTGATCTTTAGGGTGCAAGACACAATTAAAATCACCCCCAAGCAAGTAATGGTCGCAGCGTCCAAGAAACAAAGGAGCGATTTCTTCTGAATAGAAGAGGGCCCTGTCGCGTCTGCGGGTGGAGCCTGACGGAGCGTAAATGTTGATGATACGCGTCCCCATGACGGTGACGGCCATGCCTCTGGCAGATGGAAGGTATGTGATATCGGCCACTGGAATGCCTTCTCTGGCGTAGATGGCTACGCCGCGTCCCAGGTGGTCACCAGGAGAAGGATAAGTGTTATATACTGCGACGTCTGGTAGTGTGGCCAGGTGTACTTCCTGTAGTAGTGCGATATCGACGTCCGACGCCCATATCATCTCTCGCAGCAGTTGAAGTTTCACGGGTGAGCTAATGGTGTTAGTGTTGATCGTCGCTATTCGGTAGGTTTGGAGCTGTAACCCACCGTGGAGGGGAACTCCACCGGCGGAGGATGAAGAGGGACGAGGCAACGGTGAGTCGTGCCGTACGCCACCTGACGGCATTATCAGCGGCGTAACGATGCTTCCGTCTGGGGTAACTCTGTCCCCAGCGTGTGGTCCGGCTCCTCATCGACGTCCTCACGCCACACCATTGAAGGCGTTGTCGTTGTGATGGTCGTACGTTCCACTTCGGTCGTAGGGGCAGAGGACGTCTCGGCGGCAGTCGCATCTGTGGAGTCCATTGGTTCAGGAGCACCTGAGCGAGCCAGTAGAGTAGGCATCGACGTATCCACAGTCGGCGTCATGTTGCCGTCATTCGTATCGTCGTGTAGGTTCTCCGAGGCCTCGTCGGGGCGGACGGCCTCTGGAGCATCGGGGGGTGGTGATCCGTCTCGTTCCGAGACCGTACGGCGCCTCCTCTTGCGCCTCTTAGGTGAACGTTGTTTGCGGGTTCGTCCCTCCGTGTCGGAAGACGGGAGGGAGTCGCGTCGCTCTGAGAGGAAGGCCGTCGCGGGAACGTCAAATGAAGGGGCTTCCATATGTTCAGGCGGGTGGGTGTCGGAAGTCGTCGCTGTTGGTAGTGGCGCCGGAGTAGCGTCAGGCTTTGAGCGCGACGCGTCGGCCCCAGCGGTATCCGTAGCAGCTGGAAGGGTCACCGGTGCATGGTCCGATGGGCGGCGGCCGGTGGGAGGAGAACAGAGCGCCGATGCGTAGGTGATCGGTAAAACCGTAGTCGGAGCCGGAGGTGCCACGGTAGCGGCTGGCAATTGGGTGATTCGTCGCTGAAGACAGTCAGATCTGAGGTGGCCTTCTTTGCCGCACCCGGAACAGGTCTTGGGTTGGCCGTCGTATATGACAACCGCGCGGCACCCGCTAATTTGCAGGTAAGATGGCACGTGGCGATGGAGGTCGATGGTGATCTGCCGTACACCGTTAAGAACAGGGTACGTTTGGAATTGCGCCCAGCGTTCGGCAGTGTGGCCGTGTACAGTGCCATAGGGGCGGAAAGCCGCGATAACGTCTTCCGCTGGAAGCTCGAACGGGAGTTCGAAAACTCGTATGGTGCGCATTCCTAAGCCGGCATGGTCGACAGTGACCGCTCCGACATTGCCGTCGGCGTGGCAAAAGCGTAATCCATGGTTGGTGTCACGAAGTATTCTTTCACATACCGCGTCATTGACGACTTTGACGTACACAGTACTGCTTAATATGGACAAATGGATGCCCAAGATGTCAGAAGCTGGGATCTTAGCAACGTCGCGTAGGAAGCGTTCCACTTCCAAGGCCTTTGGTCGTGCGTAGTCGGTGCAGAAGTTGAAACGTAAAGTTGATTTTCGAAAACGGTTGGCCATGATTCTAGTGCACGTAAGCGACACGTAAGTGACGGCCGCTGAAATGTAAACAACAGCGAGCGCGCGCGCTCCGCAGGCGGAAATAACACGTCCGCACTGCACGGCGGCGAAAGCCGGACTGCTCATTAGGCTAAACATACAGCACACTCCTATTTTTTAAATATATTCAATTACAGCATGCTAAAAAAACTTTAATAGTAGATAATTATGTTACTAATTGAAATTTAATTATAACAAATTGTACGAAGAACAATGCGTTTTTGATGGATCTTCGGTGAGTCGCTGTCTTCAAATAGCCTACTCTCTCAATACGCTCGTTACAATAATTCTTTTGCCACGACTATGATGTTTCTCATTATTTTATTGGAACGAATCACACAGTTAACAACGGGGTTTCCAGTGATTCTCACTTCGCTGGTGCTCAGAAACGGCATATACACGTATAGACTTGAAATGAATGCCAATATGGCGCCTCACAACTCTGTGCTGAAGGAAGACGGCGTGCGTGTGACGTAGGTGGCGTTCTGCCATCTCATTGGTCAACGCTCAGACGCACGCTCACAATATCTGACATACTAGATATTGCTCTGCACGTTCGGAAAGACTCCCGAACGTGCTATTCCACGCTATGACGTCAGAAACTGGGCACGCTCAACGCTCAACGTTCGGATGCACGGTCCGTGTGCCGACGGCTTAAGGGTGGGTCACCATCATATTGAATTCAAGCATTACCGATGGAGGGCGCCACGAACTTGTAAGTCATTCGCAGCCGGGTGTCCGGATACTTTTGATTACATAGTGTATTGTCAACAGAGATATGGCGTTTTTAGTGCTTACAGAATAATATAGCATCTCACACATATCGCAATAAGCACTCATAACCTCCACAATACACGAAAACCGCAGGAATTATTTCTCCCCCATGACCGATGGCGTCATGTTGCACTGCCATCATGATGCTCTTGACCAGTCACCGCATAGCCCCAGGGCACGAATGGCGTGCAAGCTCGACACTCCACCCTTCGACCTGTTTAAATTTTTATAGTCCGATTTCATATGCACTGCCGGCCGGTGTGGTCGAGTGGTTCTAGGCGCGTCAGTCTGGAACTGCGCGACCGCTACGGTCGCAGGTTCGAATCCTGCCTAGGGCATGGATGTGTGAGATGTCCTTAGGTTAGTTAGGTTTAAGTAGTTCTAAATTCTAGGGGACTGATGACCTCAGATATTAAGCCCCGTAGTGCTCAGAGCCATTTGAACCATTTTTTGCATATGCACTATCATTCGATGGCTGCATTTTATAGTTAGATGACCAGTATGTAACGTCAGCAACAAGCATCTGGACAGGATAAGTTGAAGAGGCTATCAGTGAGCCGTGCGTGGCTCGTGTTCGCGCCATCTCTTATTTTATATCCTTTTTTTTTTTTATACTGACACTTCGTTCAGTTAGTTTCAATTTCGGTTGTCACTGAGTTGCTGCACTGCCTGCCCGTGACCGGCAGCAGCAGCGCTTATCGATATAGCCCTTTGGTGACTGCTTTTACTTCCAGGTTGACATCTGTCGTGCAGCGAGTTGCAACGTGCCTGCAGGGCAGTTAGGACCGGGCAGTCGTAGTAGAGTTGGGACACAGCGGAAGTTGGTCGGGTTGGAGCAGTAGTGAGGCTTGGATACCCATGACTCGCCCGACCGTTGCCGGCACACATGCCTTGAACTGGGGACGGTCTTGGTTGATCGTCGGTTGGTCGTCTTACCGGACGACGTGTATTTGCTCGCCGATCGATTATGGGTTGACGGTGTGTGTCTTAACCCGTGGTTTGGCCTTGTTATTGCTCAGTCACTGCTTTTAGCATTGGTTGCGTTCTTCGTTCTAGTGTTTGTGAAACTGTGTGTAGCTTGTGATGTCGACTGCTCAGTTATTTTAGTGTTGGCTCCGTGCTGATGTTTGACAGTCGGTCGGTTGGCGTGGAGCAGCGAGGAAATCTCCGTGGGGCGTCGTTTTGGCCGGGCCCGCTGGCGGTCTCTACGCAGTGTCAGAGTGTGTGGGGCTGTTCCCATCACTACGAGGTCCGTGGCTCACCGACCCTCGACAGGAAAGTTGAGTTTGGATTTCATTTACCAGCAAGTCGAGACTGTTCACATTGTGCCGTTTGGTTCTCGTTGTTGGCTGTTGGGACATTCCCGTGAGCAACAACGTGTGTGTTCGAGATGGCGAAGGTTTAGCCACCATCCAGTGAAGTCTAACTGTATTTCGTTATTTGCAATTGAAGTGCACCAGCGGAATTTTCTGCCTTGTGGCCGTTAAAATTCCGGTTACCTGCCCTGCCTGTTGACGTAAATTCAAGCAGTGTCCTTTCCTCACCGTGTTGTCGCTGTCCAGCACGGTGTGTAGTTTGACAGTTTAATGTATGTTTGGTTGTGGGCGTCCATGCCGTTTACGTTTTCCATTGAACTCCCGGTTGTGTGCTAGTCGAGTGGAGCGCAAGTTACCTTGTCGGTGGGTCCGTTGATTGGCTGTTGGTTGGGTTGTCGTCGGATTGAGAATGGTTGGGCCGACTGGCTGTCTCATCTAACAAGGGGAGGCCGCCAATTGTGAAATTCAGATTCAATTCATACTGCGCATGATAAAAGCTCATGGCCAGAGGTGCAATGTGGCAAAGCACCAAGATGCACTTCTCAGCCGTTGTCGAGAAAATCGACAGTTAAAATAAACCGTTGCGGTGAAATACTCTCAACGATTAATAATTATCGACAGCGTCGTGGCGCAGCGGTAAGCGCTCGGGTTCGTAATCCGAAGGTCGCCGGATCGAATCTCGCGCCATGCAATTTTTTTTAGTATTTGCTTTTTGTTATTCAAATGTGTCTATACACACACACACACACACACACACACACACATATATATATATATATATATATATATATATATATATATATATATATATATATAATTCCCGCCAATCAGTTGCAAACAATTATGCATATAATAAGTTGTTGAAAGGTCGTTTGTCGTGGAAAAACTGGCGACTTCGAACATCATTATGTTTTCCGCAAACGAAGTTGTATTTCACAAATGTTATTAGTTGTCTTCATAATGTTAACCACGTATAGTTAACGGAAGACGTAGAAACGATATTCCGAAACGAATACGTATAGCGTAAGTCAAACGTTCGAATTAGAATAGAAACCCCACGAACACAAATTTGCTGTGGCAGGTATGAAATACAAGCTCCGTTACTCGCTCGTTACACTTGAAGAACAGATGTTGAATGGGCCGAAACGAGCCGCCGCATAAAAGCGTAGTTGCCTGCTAACTTCGAAACAAGGTAGATGCGGTCCCTAGCGCAACTTATAACAACGTCGAAAATCAGTGCGGACGTGAGAGCTTTGGTACACCCTGTTAAACAAACGGAAAAATGGAGGCGGTACAATTAGAGAGCGATCCGCCTTCACCAAAATGCATAAGCAATTCCTTAATAGTTTATATCCGGCGACCGACCTTCCGGTTACAAACCCGAGCGCTTACCGCTGCGCCACGACGCTGTATAAAACTATTAACCGTAGAGAGCATTTCACCGCAACGGTTTCTTTTAACTGTCGATTTTCTCGACAACGGCTGAGAAGTGCATCTTGGTGCTTTGCCACATTACACCTCTGGCCATGAGCTTTTATTATGCGCAGTATGAATCGAATCTGAATTTCACAATTGGCGGCCTCCCCTTGTAAGTGAACGTTAGTATTTCAGGTACTGGCCGACCAGCGAAACTTCTGAGAGCCGTTAGCTGCACTGCCTTTTCTTATTTTCTGTTGTGTGTATTTGTAAGTTGAATATATTTTTGTGGTGTTTTAAGTTATGGGCCTTCAGCCACTTTAAAATTAAAGTTCATTGCTTTTCAATTGTTAGATTGTTTTGGCTTTCAGCCTGATTAATATAGCCCGCATCTCGTGGTCGTGCGGTAGCGTTCTCGCTTCTCACGCCCGGGTTCCCGGGTTCGGTTCCCGGCGGGGTCAGGGATTTTCTCTGCCTCGTGATGGCTGGGTGTTGTGTGCTGTCCTTAGGTTAGTTAGGTTTAAGTAGTTCTAAGTTCTAGGGGACTGATGACCATAGATGTTAAGTCCCATAGTGCTCAGAGCCATTTGAACCATATGAAATTGAGTGTGGTCTGATATAATGTATCACATAAATATGGAAGAGAAAGAAAGGGCCTTCTGCCTAATGAAAATTTTTTTAGTTGTGTTTTAAGTCATGGGCCTTCAGCCGTTTTAAAATTAAAGTTCCTTACTTAGGCCTTCAACCTAATTTAAGATAAGGCTTAGTTGTTTAAATTTATTTTACCTTGAGTTTTAAGTCATGGGGCCTTCAGCCGTTTTTAAATTAAGGATCTTTGTCTTTCGAGCATCAGACTGGGGCCTTCAGCCTAATTGAAGATAAGGCCTTCTGCCTTGTGGTTTTTTTTATTTAATTTTACCTTGAGTGTTAAATCATCGGCCTTCAGCCGTCTTTAAATTAAGGTTGTTGCTTTTCAAGTGTTAGATTTTCGGGCCTTCAGCCAAATTATAGAACTTACTTAACGTGAGACTTTCTGCTTCTAAATATTCTTTTTGGCGTCTACATTTTGAGTTAATGGCTTTTAGCCGTTTTTTTAAATTAAATTGGTTGTGTACTTAAGGCATAAGATAGTGTGGCGTATTCAGCCGATAACTAAGTTCAAGAATTTCTATTGTAATGTTTGGTCAAATAACTTAAACTGTATGTGTTCGAGTGTAACTGACAGCCGCTCATTTTGGCCCCTTTCCACAATTCCAACTACCTGTCCTGTCCTGCGGGTTTAGCATGGCGTATCAATCAGTATGTATTTTGTACATAGATGTTTAATTATTATTATTGTGTAAGTGTTTGTTTCGTTATACTTAGGTCTTATTATTGTTACAGGCTACGATCCATTGCTGAACGAAGACCCCAGGTGTTCTGCTACTTGCTATTAACTGAATCACCGCAGCAGCAGCAACAGCAATCACTGCCCACAGGATGTCTTCCTGATCTATAGGACCTTCTGTCGTTCAGTCTTGCAGTAGCACAGCCGCAACGGAACCTGAGACTTAGATAAGTGGTAGTAGAATACTGGTATTTGCCATTACATACGATTTGACTTTAAGTGGATCTTAACATGTAAATGTAAGCCTGTCACCACATAGTGACTTTGATGTGACAGCTGAAGTTGGAGAATGTTCAACATCTTGGTACTAACTGCAGTCTGTGCGGTACAAAGGCGATTATCTGTTTAGCATGCTGAAGTTCATAGAGAGAAAGTTGAAGACTAAATACAACCAATGACATACCCTTATTAACATCAGTATTATATCGTGTGAGGCATCAATTGTCAATATGTACAGAGCGGCTGTGCTTGAGTTAAAATTCGAGCGCGCAGTAATATACATTATGCATTCCAGTGTGGTGATTTAAACAACTTATACAATACGTTAGTGATTGGGGCAGATAGACTGAGCCGCTGGCGTCCTTATATTAGAACTGCATACTTCACAGTATTCACTACTTCCGTGTTCACGATATGAACATAAATCAATCAGAACAGTGTATAAATGCCTGTGTTCATGCAGTTCCAAAATATCCAACTGAAAACCCTATAAGCATAAAATCAGCGCAAGCTGAATTTACTGAAGAAGTGCCTATGTTTGTAATTGCACCTATAAATCTGAATACGATTTAAGCTGAATTCTAGGCAATTAGACAACAATTATTTTTGCAATTTTTTTACTACTTTTTTCTACCCTGCGCTATCAACAATAACGTCCATAGTGGAAAAAGAATTAGGAACTTTTATGAAAAATAATACTGCTATATAACAAATTAACTTATAGTTTATTACCATTAACAAAATATTTTTAAAGTTTCCTACAGTAAAAAAATTATGGAAAAAAGATTGTTTATGCATGCAGAGACGCATTTTATCAGGTGGGGGAGATACTGTCTCAGACTGTAGTAACCGAGTTAGATGACGTGTGTGTCCACACACAGCACCAAAGTTAGCTTCTATCCCCTACATAAGTATTGAACACAAACAAGCCGAATTTGTGGTATATAGGAGGCAATTATATTCTAAAAAGGTTATTGCAGGACAGAATGTAAATTTATGTCAATGTACGTAAATAAATAATATTATTTCCTACAAAACTGTTCTTTCTCACCCCTTGTCAATTCAAGGTGGTGATTCAAGACGTTAGAATCAAAGATGATTGACCTGGATCCAGGTGGTGGGAGAATGCACCCCTCCGGTTTTACAAGCCATCAGAGAGCAAGAGGTAATTACCCAGCTATGGTTCCTATTGGCCTGCTTCTGCATACAATTTAAGTAGATCCAGTTTTCCAGCTACAGCTACGAGGTGGTGTACCGCTATAATTAGCATCAGTCTTAGTCTGAGTTTCGATGGCAGCAGTATCACAGTTATTCTGAAAGTAGATAGCAACGGATCAGTAATCTGTCGTCCATCTAACTGAAGGTAAGGACGAAAACAAAACTTATCTCATGAGACAACTTTTTGTACTGTGAGATTGTTCTTTTCATTGCTTTTCTTTTTTTCCAGAAACTTATTTGATGGTCAAGGAGTTCGGTGATAACGCATTTCTCGATTGTAGGCCCATCTGGGACCTTTACATACTTGCCAATTGCGAGCGGAGCGATGTATGAAGTGCTCATTGATTGCCGAGGATTCCACGCTACAGACAACCGATTTTTTGCAATGTAGCTTGCACTTCAGACGTTGTATGAAGCTCGAAGTAGGGGCATTGCTTCTGGTGATTTCGTTGTGGAGTTGTCGTTGATTACTTTGAGTTCGATTTATGTTCCCCTATATGGTTAATAGAGAGTCATCGCCAGCACTGCATGAACATAGCTGGTGTGCCACTGGAGACTGCGAAGAACTGCTGACACTCAGTTATTTCAGCTAAGTTCTTTGTCTTCTTGAAAGAGTTGGAAAAGTGAATTGGGTTAAGGACTGCTTTCCGGAATATGAAGTGTATAATACTGAGGAAGAGGGAGACCCATTACTCCCTGCACTCTGACTGAAAATGTGTGTTGACAAATATGAACCAGTAACTGCTGAGTTAAATGTGAAATTGTTGGAACAACGGTAGTGTGATACTCACTCATGAGAATTCTCATATCATGGAATACGACAATGTAATGTTCTGCGTTAAAATGTGTGTGAGTAAGATAAACCTTGTTGTAAAACTATGAAATGCAATGTTTTTTAATGTGAAAATTATATCTATAATGTGTACCACAGCTTTCATGCACAACACAACGAAATAATAATAAGCCCTCTTTTACAAGTGAAATAACTACACCACAGCATGACTGGAAGCTCAAATACTCATCACTATGTGCTATGTACACTGAAAGCTATACAACGACGTTCATGTGTTTGTGTGAAGTTAACAAATGACAGCAAGCAATCACTGTCTGTATAAAATGACATTGTAAGTACGGTCTCTAAGGTGTAGGTCAAGTACAATACAAGTACAATAGCACTCTCAAAGCAGGTCATTCTATGTACAGTGCATTACAAAGTTAGTGTGGGTCTTCACTTGAAAGGCTGTATACATAGCACCTAAGCAAAATGAAAGGATGTCTGCTTACCAGTTTACGTCACAGGAGTAATGGTGCTGTAAATACTATATGCTAATATCGAAAAAATACATAGCATTACTTTTGACTAGTAGAGTACCATTGAACATAGTACACTATGTGATCAAAAGTAGCCGGATACCGGGCTGCAAATGACTTACAAGTTCGTGGCACCCTCCATCGGTAATGCAGGAATTCAATATGGTGTTGGTCCACCCTTAGCCATGATTACAGCTTCTACTCCTGCAGGCATACGTTCAATCAGGTGCTGGAAGGTTTCTTGGAGAATGGTAGCCCGTTCTTCACGGAGTGCTGCACTGAGGAGAGGTATCGATGTCGGTCGGTGAAGCCTGGCACGAACTCGGCGTTCCAAAACATCCCAAAGGTGTTCTATAGGATTCAGGTCAGGGCTCTGTGCAGGCCGGTCCATTACAGGGATGTTATTGTCGTGAAATCACTCTGCCAATGGCTGTGCATTATGAACAGGTGCTCGATCGTGTTGAAAGATGTAATCGCCATCCTCGAATTGCTCTTCAACCGTGGGAGCAAGAAGGTGCTTAAAATATCAATGTAGGCCTTGCTGTGAAAATGCCACGCAAAACAACAAGGGGTGCAAGCCCCCTCCATGAAGAACACGACCACACCATAACACCATCGCCTCCAAATTTTACTGTTGGCACTACACACGCAAGCAGATGACATTCACCGGCCGGGCATTCGACATACGATTCGTCACTCCACACAACGTTTTTCCACTGTTCTATCGTCCAATGTTTACGCTCCTTACACCAAGCGAGGCGTCGTTTGGCATTTACCGGCGTGATGTATGGCTTATCAGCAGCCGCTCGACCATGAAATCCAAGTTTTCTCACCTCCATCCTAACTAACACAGTACTTGCAGTAGATCGTGATGCAGTATGGAATTCCTGTGTGATGGTCTGGATAGACAGATTACGACCCTCATCAACTGTTTGCCGTCTCTGTCAGTCAACACTCGAGGTCTGCCTGTATGCATTTGTGCTGTACGTGCCCCTTCACGTTTCCACTTCACTATCACACCTGGAACAGTGGACCTAGAGATGTTTAGGAGTGTGGAAATCTCGCGTACAGACGTATGACACAAGTAACACCCAATCACCTGCCACGTTCCAAGTCCGTGAGTTCCGCGGAGCGCCCCATTCCGCTCTCTCACGATGTCTAATTACTACTGAGGTCGCTGATATTCAGTACCCGGCAGTAGGCGCCAGCACAATGCACCCAATATGAAAAACGTATGTTTTTGGGGGGTGTCCAGATACTTTTGTTCACATAGTGTATATCCGACAGCTTCACCATTCAAAAAAGTCCCTCACACATGTGGAAAACCATAAATAGCGAGATAGCTACATCGTATGAGAGATCAGTTTCCATTTCAGCCTTGTATATTATTATGTGCGTATGGACCCTGTCGGATCACGCATTACATTTATGATTCGCCTTTCTAATAGCTTTCATTCTTTCGCTATGTGCTTTCGTCCTTTCTTCTGACCTGATCTCTTAGGGACTTCCTTCTCTGGCTTTACAACCCATCTATTTATCTTCTGACGGTAATGTTTCCTGTCTAGTATGTCAGATGTTACTACCTGGACTTTTCCAAGTCATATTTGACTTCTTCTATCCATGTAATGTTCTTCAGTTTTGCTGTGTATGTCAAAATCTTGTGAGTTAGCCTTGAAGATGGGAGTCTATGATTGTATTGATAGAATTTCAGCCTTCGTTTGCTAATATCTGCGGCAAGGTTCGACAGTTCTTTTGTTGCTTTGCATGATTTGAGTCTGCACCCCTCTTCTGTTTTATCTGGTCCCAGCATTTTCCTCATGATCTTTTGTTCTTCCGTCAAGATGTTCTCCAGATCGCCTTCTCTATTGAGTACCAAGATTTCGCTCGCGTACAGCACTTCAGGTTTAATCACTGTATTATAATGTTTGATCCTTGTATCAATGGACATACTTTCCTTGCTGTTGATTTCACGCATTCTCCTATATGCTCATTTGAGCTTTTGTAACCGATCTTCCTGTGCTTCCTTTTCCAACCCTGTTGGTTGTATGATCTCACCGAGATATTTGAATTGTGGAATTCTTTTGATCTGCCCGTATTTTGTGTTCAGTTCTTGAATTTCAAATTTAGTGCGAATGAACTTGATCTTCTCGAATAAAATTTGTAGTCCAGTTTTCTCAGCGCATTCCCTGAGGACTTCAGTCTGTTTCATCGCTGTATTTTCGCTGGCCGCTAGTATCGTTAGGTCGTCTGTGAAAGCTAAACAACGGACCTTGATGTCTTCATTCTTTCGTCCGAGTTGAATGGGTTTTCAGCGGCCCTTGGTTTTCAGTTCTCTCTCCCATTCTCGAACGACTTTATCCAGAACAAGGTTGAAGAGCAGTGGTGACAATCCATCACCTTTTCGCACACCGGTCTTTATCTCAAAGGGCTCTGACAATTCGCCCATGAATTTCACTTTTGACTTCGTGCCCGTCAGTGTTTCCTTTATGAGTGTTAATGCCTTTCGATCAAGCCCTAGTTCTTCTAAGATGTTAACTAGGGACTGTCGATCGACCGAATCATATGCCTTCTTGAAGTCGGCGAACATACAGATGACTGGAGAGGTTTCGGGTTGCTCTGTACTTCAATATCATCTTCAAATTGAAATTTGTTCAACACAACAACGCCCCGGTCAGAAACCGGCTTGATAGCCACCCGTTTTGTTTTCAAGCTGTTTTTGTGTTCTTTGAAGAAGGCACACGGATAGAATTTTGTAGGTTATTTCAAGGAGAGAAATCTCTCTGTAGTTATTGACATATGTTCTGTCACCTTTCTTGTGTAACGGACGGATGAGTGCACATTTCCATTCTTCAGGTACCTTTTACGTTTCCAGATGTCTATGATGATTTGTGTGAGGTCCTCAAGTGTATTTTGGCCTATGTTCTTCAATAGTTCTGCAACTATACCATCTTCTCCATATGCCCTGTTATTCTTGAGTCTCAAGATGTGTCTATGGATTTCTTCTTTGGTAAGTGGTGGAGATTCTGGGTTTACTTGTGTGGGAGTCTCTTTGGGCCAACTTGATGTCGTCTCCTGGAAGTTGAGTAGTTCTGATAAATATCGAGCCAATTCTCTACAATTATCTCGGTTGGTCAGTGCGAGTTCAGCCTTATATATACAGGGTGTCCCAGCTATCTTGTCCACCCAAAATATCTCTGGAACAATAACAGCTATTGGAAAACGACTTTTACCGGTATCAATGTAGGGCTGGGGCCCATGAATGTACATATTTGGAAACATTCTAAAACGAAAGCATATGTGTTTTTTAACACAAAGTAATGTTTTTTTAAATGGGCCTCCTATATTTTTTCTTCAGAAATCTATAGCATGACAAAGCACATACACAATGGCGTTGATTGCATCGCAATATTCCCATTACATCCCGAGATATTAAGACGCGAAGTTGACGCTTGAAACACCCGACATGCGCTGCTAGCGCACGTCCTGAGGCTCAGGCGTGAACCCCATGCTGCCCGTAATCGCGATGTGATTGACATGCGTAATCACACTTCCATACTTATCAAGAGGTCCGAAACGAATAATATGGTCTGCTGCCATCCTGCATTAACGTCGTACATTCCAGCAGGTATTTATCCCATAGGCTAGGGGTGATGCGGTTCTGTAACATATCTGTGTACCGCAACGTTAGTCACAAAGTTAACTTCGCTTATCGTTAATCCGTTACTAAAAAGGTTATGCCGTTCAGCGTTTAAACTTTACTTTACCGTAGATCTAGCGCAAGTGACAGTTAATCATTCACTCGTAATAGTAAAATTCATGTTGATGGTTTTAGTGAAACGAGGAAGTGGACTAAAAGTTTTACCGTTGTTTAGGTAAAAATGTTTTGATTTGGGAAGTTCAGGTAGGACATAGAAGATGAATGTAAACATGTTTAACCTATTAGTTTTATTGTCACATAATTATCAATGTTATGTTTATCTAATGCGTTAAATGACAAATTCTTGCAAACAAATGTTTCTTAACATCACTGGGTAAAATGGCCCTTTGTAGAAACTTCCACTGTGATACCAACACTACATTCTGAACATAGCGTTCACATCTCATGCTCAAAGTGATGCCCATTGGCTTGCATACATAGGGTCACTCTGCGGATGAAGGATGCCCTACTTCGTGCTACTGTTTCCTCTTTGATGGCTGTACAAGCATCAATAATGCGTTGCTTCATGTCCTCTGGTGTTGTTGGTTCATGTGGTAAACAGCATCCTTCACTGCTCCCCAAAGAAAATAATCCAGCGGTGTAAGGTCCGGAGATCGGGAAGGCCACCTAACTGGGCCACTTCGTCCAATCCACCTACCAGGGAACTTACGGTTCAGAAGTTGTCGTGCTCGTAAGGCGTTATGTGCAGGGCATCCGTCATGCTGATACCACATGACCATTCTCCGGTTCAGAGGTACGGTGTCCAAGAGAACAGGAAGATTGTGTCGTATAAATCTGGATGCCATTTATAAAGAAAGGTCCGATAATGGTATCTCCAATAATCCCACACCAAACATTAACTTTCCACGGACGTTGATGCTCTACCTGACGGAGCCATTTTGGATTGTCTGCGGACCAATAATGCATATTCCTCATATTGACAACTCCTTTGTTGGAGAATGATGCCTCGTTGGTAAAGAGAACATCTGCAAAAAAATTTGGATTAGTCAGAAGTTTTCGCTGAGCCCACTGACAAAATGTTACTCCATTGCGGAAGTCATTTCCATGAAGATCCTGGTGTAAATGAACATGGTAAGGACGAAGTTTATGACGTTTAAGAATACGCTGTGCACTTGATTTCGACACACCAACTTCACGTTCAATTTGACGTGTGCTGATTTGAGGATTCACAGCTATGGTAGCGAGCACAGTAACTTCAGCACGTTCATCTGTGTGTGTTCTAGGACGATGTCGAGGTCTTGGATTTAAGCTTCCCGTTTCACGTAGACGAGATGTGAGACGACCAAACATCCGGCGCGAAGGCGATGGCTTGTCAGGGAATCGTCTTCTGTACAGTCGTTCTGCCTGAACAGCATTTCGTCCACCTACAACAGGGTACAGTACAGGTATGTAGAGTAGGGTAGAAAACAGACATATTAACTTAATAATCATAATGTTCGCTAACAGCACTATCAACAAACAAGTAATCTCATAACGTATTTCCCGTCAACGTACATTCTCCATAGATCAGCAGCATTTCTACCATATCTTCATGTGTGTACATTATACTGTACAGTATAAGTTCCACAACACAACGTTTATTCACAATGTGAACTACCTCCGTGCCGTCACTAGATTACTCTGATGCACGACTACACTGGCAAGCGGTGTACTGCACGCCAAAGCAACAACAAATGGGATGCTCGGAGGGTGGTGGAGTACAGGAGTTTGCATGGGTCGCAAATCATAAACAAGGCGAAGTGGTAACTGTGGCAGTAGTGGGAACTACGTTGGACACTTGACTAGGTAGAGCCAGGCCCAGCGCGACAGGCACAATGGGTCATATAACGCATTAGATAAACCTTATTCTGGGTGTGCAGGTTAAATAAGACAACCTGACGGGTGTACACCGATCGGTACTGGTTCATATTGTGTACGTAGATACGTAAAACGTGCAAGAGGGAAACCATTATGTGCTTATGAGAGTTGATGGCAGCAGACCGTATTATTCGTTTCGGACCTCTTGATAAGTATGGAGGTGTGATTACACATGTCAATCACATCGCGATTACGGGCAGCATGGGGTTCACGCCTGAGCCTCAGGACATGCGCTAGCAGCGCATGTCGGGTGTTTCAAGCGTCAACTTCACGTCTCAATATCTCGGGATGTAATGGGAATATTGCGATGCAATCAACGTCATTGTGTATGTGCTTTGTCATGCTATGGATTGCTGAAGAAAAAATATAGGAGGTCCATTTAAAAAAAACATAACTTTGTGTTAAAAAACACATATGCTTTCGTTTTAGAATGTTTCCAAATATGTACATTCATGGGCCCCAGCCCTACATTGATACCGGTGAAAGTCGTTTTCCAATAGCTGTTATTGTTCCAGAGATATTTTGGGTGGACAAGATAGCTGGGGCCCTCGCCCTTGGATGTTCAGCCTGAAACGTTACTTTGATCCTTGCATCGTGGTAAGAGTGCGCCATGATCTACGTTATCAGTGGACTCTACCCACACATACTGCAACATGGAAGTAAAAAATTCTGAGAGCGGAGTGCTGGGCTGTTCAAAAAATGGTTCAAATGGCTCTGAGCACTATGGGACTTAACTTCTGAGGTCATCAGTCCCCTAGAACTTAGAACTACTTAAACCTAACTAACCTAAGGACATCACACACATCCATGCCCGAGGCACGATTCGAACCTGCGACCGTAGCGGTCACGCGGTTCCAGAATGTAGCGCCTAGAACCGCTCGGCCACTCCCGCCGGCAGCTGGGCTGTTCATGGGGCAGTTTTGCATGCTATCACAGCATAGAGCCGACAGTGCCATTTGGACACAGTGGTCATCACAATTGCACGGCCTACCCAAGCACACCTCTCATTAGACCTAAATTTAAAGTCTTTCCGCACACTATTCATGTAGTGCTCCTACACACGATCCTCACTACTCGCGGAGTTTTGCTGATTCCAGCAAGAGTTCGAATATGGTTTGTATCTGCACCAAAAGGACAAGAAGGGCGACAAAGCAGACATCAGCACAATTTGTTAGTGCAGTGTGTCTACATTCAGGCACAAGTATACATTCAGGGAAACACATACCTCTTTTGATTGACAGGTTCTTAACCTATTGTTCTGCTAGGAGGATTGCGACCCCTTTGGGATGATCCATCATTAACCTGTTGATCGATTAAATGGTTTTCCATGTCATCCACACCCTCTCTCCACCCACTTAGAAACCTGGCATCACTTCTGATATCAAATTAACTGACTAATTAATTAAACTGATTGAAAAGAAATTGACCAGAAAAATAGAATACTGCTTCAGTATTCACGATCTGCTTCAGGTCATTCGAATACCTGCCCACTACCACTGTATCATATTGATGGACTAATTACTTAATTAATTAGATCTATATCCTCCAGCTTTCTCTGTCCCCCTCACGCTTCTGGAAATATTGATTGAACGATCACAGTGTATGGAATATTGTTAAACAATTTAGACAACGTGTTTGTTAAACAATTTAGACAATGTGTGGAATATTGTTTATTTAAACAATTTATGGGATACAAGGCGGTACGTGGAATATAGTTTATTTAAAGAATTTGTCAGAAAATCGATTAGAATGCGTGGAATATTTAAACAATTGTGGTGCCTTTTTCATTCCGATCACGTAAGTAAACACGTAACACTTCATTTCAAACACGTACCTGACTCATATGATTATAGTTGGTGGTGTCTTTACTTAGCCCTCGATATGTGGGCGAAATTACATGTTTAATTCCGGAGGTACGCATAAAATATCATCCGAAATTGTGCTAAACGCATCCTCTGAAAATTATTTCGAGCAGTTAGTTCATGAGCCCACGTGAATAGTAAATGGTTGTGAAAACACACTTGACCTCTTGGCAACAAATATTCCTGAGCTAATAACGAGCATCAAAATGTAAACAGGGATTAGTGAACACAGGGTTGTCGTAGCGAGACGGAATATTGTAACCCTCAAATCCTCCAAAAATAAACGAAAAATATATCTATTCAAAAAATCAGATAAAAATTCACTTGACTCCTTCCTGAGAGATAATCTCCACTCCTCCAAAATTAATGACATAAGTGTGGACCAGATCTGGCTTGAATTTAGAGAAATAGTATCGGCAGCAATTGAGAGATTTATACCAAATAAATTAACAAACGACGGAGCTGATCCTCCTTGGTACACAAAACGCGTTAGAACACTGTTGCAGAAACAACGTAACAGAAGCTCGAACTTTAGCGCGGACTTCAATGCGAGATGCTTATAACAGTTTCCACACCGAAACTTTGTCTCGAAACCTGGCAGAAAATCCAAAGATATTCTGGTCGTATGTGAAGTATGTTAGCGGCAAGAACCAATCAATGCCTTCTCTGAGCGATAGCAATGGAGATACTATCGAAGACATCGCTGCCAAAGCAGAGTTGCTAAACACAGCCTTCCGAAACGCCTTCACGAAAGAAGACGAAGGAAATATACCAGAATTCGAATCGAAAACAGCTGTCAACATGAGTAACGTAGAAGTATATATCCTCGGAGTAGTGAAGCAATTTAAATCACTTAATAAAAGCAAGTCTTCTGGTCCAGACTGTATACCAGTTAGGTTCCTTTCAGAGTATGCTGATGCATTAGCTCCATACTTGACAATCATATACAACCGTTCGCTCGACGAAAGATTCGTACCCAAAGATTGGAAAGTTGCACAGGTCACACCAATGTTCAAGAAAGGTAGTAGGAGTAATCCACTTAATTACAGGCCCATATCAATAACGTCGATATGCAGCAGGATTCTGGAACACATATTGTGTTCGAACATTATGAATTACCTCGAAGAAAACGGTCTATTGACACACAGTCTACATGGGTTTAGAAAACATCATTCTTGTGAAACACAACTAGCTCTTTATTTGCATGAAGTGTTGAGTGCTATTGACATGGGATTTCAGATCGATTCCGCATTTCTGAATTACCATAAGGCTTTTGACACTGTACAACACAAGTGGCTTATAGTGAAATTGCGTGCTTATGAAATATCGTCTCAGTTATGTGACTGGATTTGTGACTTCCAGGTCACAGTTCGTAGAAATTGACGGAAAGTCACCGAGAAAAACAGAAGTGATTTCTGGCGTTCCCCAAGGTAGTTTTATAGGCCCTTTGCTGTTCTTTATCTATATAAACGATTTGATAGACAATTTGAGCAGTTGTCTTAGGTGGTTTGCAGATGAAGCTGTCGTTTATCGACTAATAAAGTCATCAGAAGATCAAAAAAAATTTCAAAATTATTTAGAAAAGATATCTGAATGGTGCGAAAATTGGCAGTTGACCCTAAATAACGAAAAGTGTGATGTCATCCACATGAGTGCTAAAAGTAATCCGTTAAACTTCGGTTACACGGAAAATCAGTCAAATACAAAGGCCGTAAATTCAACTAAATACCCATGAATTACAATTATGGTCAACTTAAATTGGAAGGAACACATAGAAAATGTTGTGGGAAGGTTAACCAAAGACTGCGTTTTATTGGCAGGACACTTAGAAAATGTAAAAGATTAACTAAGGAGACTGCCTACACAGGATTTGGGCCGGACGGAATCATCTCACGAAATTCCAATAACCAACTTTCTCCTCCGAATGCGAAAATATTTTGTTGACACCCACCTACATAGGGGGAAATGCTCACTACGATAAAATAAGGAAAATCAGAGCTCGTACGGAAAGATTTAGGTGTTCGTTCCTTACGCGCGCTATACGAGATTGGAGTAACAGAGAAATGCGAAGGTGGTTCGATGAACCCTCTGCCAGGCACTTAAATGTGATATGCAGAGTATCCATGTAGATGTAGATGCATACCATTACAGATGACTTATACATATCTGAAAAACTTTCTTGCTTCCTGCCGACTGCACAGCTTGCCCCAGCCAGCACCCCAGGGCCCGTGACGGCTGTCGGCTGCCTCACCGTGTGGCCTGTTCAGCAGCGCGACCTACACTATTCGCCATTAAAATTGCTACACCAAGAAGAAATACAGATGATAAACGGGTATTCATTGGACAAATACACTCCTGGAAATGGAAAAAAGAACACATTGACACCGGTGTGTCAGACCCACCATACTTGCTCCGGACACTGCGAGAGGGCTGTACAAGCAATGATCACACGCACGGCACAGCGGACACACCAGGAACCGCGGTGTTGGCCGTCGAATGGCGCTAGCTGCGCAGCATTTGTGCACCGCCGCCGTCAGTGTCAGCCAGTTTGCCGTGGCATACGGAGCTCCATCGCAGTCTTTAACACTGGTAGCATGCCGCGACAGCGTGGACGTGAACCGTATGTGCAGTTGACGGACTTTGAGCGAGGGCGTATAGTGGGCATGCGGGAGGCCGGGTGGACGTACCGCCGAATTGCTCAACACGTGTGGCGTGAGGTCTCCACAGTACATCGATGTTGTCGCCAGTGGTCGGCGGAAGGTGCACGTGCCCGTCGACCTGGGACCGGACCGCAGCGACGCACGGATGCACGCCAAGACCGTAGGATCCTACGCAGTGCCGTAGGGGACCGCACCGCCACTTCCCAGCAAATTAGGGACACTGTTGCTCCTGGGGTATCGGCGAGGACCATTCGCAACCGTCTCCATGAAGCTGGGTTACGGTCCCGCACACCGTTAGGCCGTCTTCCGCTCACGCCCCAACATCGTGCAGTCCGCCTCCAGTGGTGTCGCGACAGGCGTGAATGGAGGGACGAATGGAGACGTGTCGTCTTCAGCGATGAGAGTCGCTTCTGCCTTGGTGCCAATGATGGTCGTATGCGTGTTTGGCGCCGTGCAGGTGAGCGCCACAATCAGGACTGCATACGACCGAGGCACACTGGGCCAACACCCGGCATCATGGTGTGGGGAGCGATCTCCTACACTGGCCGTACACCACTGGTGATCGTCGAGGGGACACTGAATAGTGCACGGTACATCCAAACCGTCATCGAACCCATCGTTCTACCATTCCTAGACCGGCAAGGGAACGTGCTGTTCCAACAGGACAATGCTCGTCCGCATGTATCCCGTGCCACCCAACGTGCTCTAGAAGGTGTAAGTCAACTACCCTGGCCAGCAAGATCTCCGGATCTGTCCCCCATTGAGCATGTTTGGGACTGGATGAAGCGTCGTCTCACGCGGTCTGAACGTCGATCACGAACGCTGGTCCAACTGAGGCGCCAGGTGGAAATGGCATGGCAAGCCGTTCCACAGGAATACATCCAGCATCTCTACGATCGTCTCCATGGGAGAATAGCAGCCTGCATTGCTGCGAAAGGTGGATATGCACTGTACTAGTGCCGACATTGTGCATGCTCTGTTGCCTGTTGTTATGTGCCTGTGGTTCTGTCAGTGTGATCATGTGATGTATCTGACCCCAGGAATGTGTCAATAAAGTTTCCCCTTCCTGGGACAATGAATTCACGGTGTTCTTATTTCAATTTCCAGGAGTGTATATTATACTAGAATTGACATGTGATTACATTTTCACGCAATTTGGGTGCATAGATCCTGAGAAATCAGTACCCAGAACAACCACCTCTGGCCGTAATAACGGCCTTCATACGCCTGGGCATTGAGTCAAACAGAGCTTCGATGGCGTGTATAAGTACAGATGCTCATGCAGCTTCAACACGATACCACAGTTCATCAAGAGTAGTCACTGGAGTATTGTGACGAGCCAGTTGCTCGGCCACCATTGACCAGACGTTATCAATTGGTGAGAGATCTGGAGAATGTGCTGGTCAGTGCAGTATTCGAACATTTTCTGTAACCAGAAAGGCCCGTACAGGACCTGCAACATGCAGTCGTGCATTATCCTGCTGAAATGTAGGGTTTCGCAGGGATCGAATGAAGGGTAGAACCAAGGGTCGTAACACCTCTGAAATGTAACGTCCACTGTTCAAAGTGCCGTCAATGCGAACAAGAGTGACCGAGACGTGAAACCAATGGCACCCCATACCATCATGCCGGGTGATACGCCAGTATGGCGATGACGAATACACGCTTCCAATGTGCGTTCACCGCGATGTCGCCAAACACGGATGCGACCATCATAATACTGTAAACAGAACCTGGATTCATCCCAAAAATGACGTTTTGCCATTCGTGCACATAGGTTCGTCGTTGAGCACACCATCGCAGGCGCTCCTGTCTGTGATGCAGCTTAAGGGTAACCGCAGCTATGGTCTCCGAGCTGATAGTCCATGCTGCTGCGAACGTCGTCGAACTGTTCGTGCAGACGGTTGTTGTCTTGCAAACGTCCCCATATTTGACCCAGGGATCGAGACGTGGCTGCACGATCCGTTACAGCCATGCTGATAAGATGCCTGTCATCTCGACTGCTAGTGATACGAGGCCGTTAGGATCCAGCGCGGCGTTGCGTATTACCCTCCTGAACCCACCGATTCCCTATTCTGCTAACAGTCATTGGATCTCGACCAACGTGAGCAGCAATGTCGCGATACGATAAACTGCAATCGTGATAGGCTGCAATACGACTTTTATCAAAGTCGGAAACGTGATGGTACGAACTTCTCCTCCTTACACTAGGCATCACAACAACGTTTCACCAGACAACTCCGGTCAACTGCTGTTTGCCTATGAGAAATCGGTTGGTGTATGTGTGTATGTGAAATCTTATGGGACTTAACTGCTAAGGTCATCAGTCCCTAAGCTTACACACTACTTAACCTAAACTATATGTCAGCACGTTGTAGGGTCGCCACCGGTGCCAACCTTGTGCGAATGCTCTGAAAAGCTAATCATTTGCATATCACAGCATCTTCTTCCTGTTGGTTAAATTTCGCGACTGCAGCACGTCATCTTCGTGGTGTAGCAATTTTAATGGCCAGTAGTGTAGCTTATGTGCTGGAGTTTTTGGAACCGCTGCTACAAGTAGCTAGGAGCTAAGCCATCCCCGAAAAAAGAAACACACTTCCGGCCAGCGTCCGCAGGCCGCGGTGGTCTCGCGGTTAAGGCGCTCAGTCCGGAACCGCGCGATTGCTACGGTCGCAGGTTCGAATCCTGCCTCGGGCATGGATGTGTGTGATGTCCTTAGGTTAGTTAGGTTTAAGTAGTTCTTAGTTCTAGGGGACTGATGACCACAGAAGTTAAGTCCCATAGTGCTCAGAGCCATTTGAACCGGCCAGCGTCCACCACCATTTCAAGTGATCCATACGCGTGAACCAACATGTCGGATACCAGCGCACGCGAAACGCACTCCTTCCAAAGCAAATATCTGCCAGGGAATCGAACCGGAAGCCCTGCTGAAGTTAATAAGTAATTATATCTTATCTTGAAGACGTCATAAGTATTGCTTCATAAGATGTGGCACACGAAATATTAAGTAAATCGTTAATATAGGCGTTTAAACAATCTGCTTCGAACAATAACATTATGAAACTTCTCAAAATAAAAAAAGGCCGACACTGCAGAGTAGTTTGGGTTTTTTTGACGATAAATATCATTAAATAATCCAAACCTATTACTCATTTACGTTATGACTGGAAGTGGTGATGTACGAAATACCTGTCGGAATTTCAAAATTCAAAATGTGTTTATACCGTCATGGTTATAGAGTGCCCAACCACTACAGGTCTGCTAAATGTATTTTCTTTTTTAAAAGTGCTATAGAATTCTTTAGACAGGAAGCCCACGCCTACTACAGTAGTACAAGTTTATATGCCAACTGGCTCAGCAGATGATGAAGAAATTGATGAAATGTATGATGAGATAAAAGAAATTATTCAGGTAGTGAAGGGAGACGAAAATTTAATAGTCATGGGTGACTGGAATTGGAGAGTAGGAATAGGGAAAGAAGGAAACATAGTAGGTGAATACGGATTGGGGGTAAGAAATGAAAGAGGAAGCGGTCTGGTAGAATTTTGCACACAGCATAAATTAATCATAGCTAACACTTGGTTCAAGAATCATGAAAGAAGGTTGTGTACATGGAAGAACAATGGAGATACTAAAAGGTATCAGATAGATTATATAATGGTAAGACAGAGATTTAGGAAGCAGGTTTTAAATTGTAAGACATTTCCAGGGACACATGTGGACTCTGACCACAATCTGTTGGTTATGAACTGAAGATTAAAACTGAAGAAACTGCAAAAAAGTAGGAATTTTAGGAGATGGGACCTGGATAAACTGACTAAACCAGAGGTTGTACAGAGTTCCAGGGAGAGCATAAGGGAACAATTGACAGGAATGGGGGAAAGAAATACAGTAGAAGAAGAATGGGTAGCTTTGAGGGATGAAATAGTGAAGGCAGCAGAGGATCAAGTAGGTAAAAAGGAGGGCTGGTAGAAATCCTTGGGTAACAGAAGAAATATTGAATTTAATTGATGAAAGGAGAAAATATAAAAATGCAGTAAATGAAGCAGGCAAAAAGGAATACAAACGTCTCAAAAATGAGGTTGACAGGAAGTGCAAAACTGCTAAGGAGGGATGGCTAGAGGACAAATGTAAGGATGTAGAGGCTTATCTCACTAGGGGTAAGATAGATACTGCCTTCAGGAAAATTAAAGAGACATTTGGAGAAAAGAGCCACTTGTATGATTATCGAGAGCTCAGATGGAAACCCAGTTCTAAGCAAAGAAGGAAAAACAGAAAGGTGGAAGGAGTATATAGAGGGTCTATACAAGGGCGATGTACTTGAGGACAATATTATGGTAACGGAAGAGGATGTAGATGGAGATGAAATGGAAGATACGATACTGCGTGAAGAGTTTGACAGAGCACTAAAAGACCTGAGTCGAAACAAGGCCCCGGGAGTAGACATTCCGTTAGAACTACTGACGTCCTTGGGACAGCCAGACATGACAAAACTCTACCATCTGGTGTGCAAGATGTATGAGACAGGCGAAATACCCTCAGACTTCAAGAAGAATATAATAATTCCAATCTTAAAGAAAGCGGGTGTTGACAAATGTGAAAATCACCGAACTATCAGTTTAATAAGTCACAGCTGCAAAATACTAACGCGAATTCTTCACAGACGAATGGAGAAACTAGTAGAAGTCGACCTCGGGGAAGATCAGTTTGGATTCCGTAGAAATGTTGGAACACGTGAGGCAATACTGACCTTACGCCTTATTTTAGAAAAAAGATTAAGGAAAGGCAAACCTACGTTTCTAGCATTTGTAGACTTACAGAAAGCTTTTGACAATGTCGACTGGAATACTCTCTTTCAAATTCTGAAGGTGGCAGGGGTAAAATACAGGGAGCGAAAGGCTATTTACAATTTGTACAGAAACCAGATGGCAGTTATAAGAGTCGAGGGGCATGAAAGGGAAGCAGTGGTTGGGAAGGGAGCGAGACAGGGTTGTAGTCTCTCCCCAATGTTATTCAATCTGTATATTGAGCAATCAGTGAAGGAAACAAAAGAAAAATTCGGAGTAGGTATTAAAATCCAGGGAGAAGAAATAAAAACTTTGAAGTTCGCCGATGACATTGTAAGTCTGTCAGAGACAACAAAGGACTTGGAAGAGCAGTTGAATGGAATGGACAGTGTCATGAAAGGAGGTTATAAGATGAACATCAACAAAAGCAAGCCGCGTGGGATTAACCGAGCGGTCTAGGGCACTGCAGCCATGGACTGTGCGGCTGGTCCCGGCGGAGGTTCGAGTCCTCCCTCGGGCATGGGTGTGTGTGTTTGTCCTTAGGATAATTTAGGTTAAGTAGTGTGTAAGCTTAGGGACTGATGACCTTAGCAGTTAAGTCTCATAAGATTACACACACATTTGAACATTTGCACAAAAGCAAAACAACGATAATGGAATGTAGTCGAATTAAGTTGGGTGATGCTCAGGGAATTAGATTAGGAAATGAGACACTTAAAGTAGTAAAGGAGTTTTGCTATTTGGGGAGCAAAATAACTGATGATGGTCGAAGTAGAGTGGATATCAAATGTAGACTGGCAATGGCCAGGAAAGCGTTTCTGAAGAAGAGAGATTTGTTAACATCGAGTATAGATTTAAGTGTCAGGAAGTCGTTTCAGAAAGTATTTGTATGGAGCGTAGCTATCCATGTATGGAAGTGAAACATGGACGATAACTAGTTTAGACAAGAAGAGAATGCTAGCTTTCGAAATGTGGTGCTACAGACGAATGCTGAAGATTAGATGGGTAGATCACGTAACTAATGAGGAGGTATTGAATAGAATAGGGGAGAAGAGGAGTTTATGGCACAACTTGACTAGAAGAAGGGACCGGTTGGTAGGGCATGTTCTGAGGCATCAAGGAATCACAAATTTAGCATTGGAGGCCAGCGTGGAGGGTAAAAATCGTAGAGGGAGACCAAGAGATGAATACACTAAGCAGATTCAGAAGGATGTAGGTTGCAGTAGGTACTGGGAGATGAAGAAGCTTGCACAGGATAGAGTAGCATGGAGAGCTGCATCAAACCAGTCTCAGGACTGAAGACCACAACAACAACATAGAATTCTTAAGCTGACTGGTTGTCTGACCTACAACAGAGGGACGAAACTCTACCGCGTGATAGGATAGTAAAAACAACAAATACCGCTGAAATGTATTGAGAAACACTATCCATTCATGGTTAGATGACTGAGATAGTTGAAAACACTCTTACTTCCCACATATTCACGTACCGGGGTCCACCCGCACCTTGCGCAGTACAGTGTCAACGCTAAGAGACCGGAAGAAACCACTGCCACACCCGCGGCCCACGACCGCAGTCACAGAAGTGCGTGTCAGCCAAAGAGAGGCCCGCCGGATGTGGAGGGTCCCCACCTGCGTGGTAGGATCTCGAATGCTATCAATACTCCCAGCGCAAACACTCGTCATAATAAATCTTCTCAAATTTCCATGGAGTATACATGCAACACACACAGTCCCAAAGGCGGCACAACCCAAGCTGTATATTAGTTCACTATTCACCTATCCAGGAGTAGTCGCGAGCCAAAACGTCATAAGTCGCAGCAGACCACAAGGTTTCTCGGACTCTTCGAACTGTTGTACAAAGGATGGGCAAGCCCTGCCCAGAACAAAGGCGTCCACTGATATACTGCTTCCACCCGGACCTGCTTGCTTGCTGCTATGCTTTCTATGGCCATCTCCTGACTCAAAAGAATATTGAGAACCAGGCACATATATTATCAGTGTAAGTAGAATTAAATATTACGATTGTTGCTGCTGTCTGACACTCAGCAGTGTACTCGATATGTCACCTCTGGGGCTGTGGTTCTGGAACGAATCTCACTATCTATAGCGCACATAATTTTCCACGTAAAATATCCTTCATACCCTTACGGTTATTTATGTGTTAAATCTACACTTCCCTCATGGTAGGACACACAGTCATTTACTCTGCACATGCCGGAATATAAGCCACAGTAACTTTACACTGGAACATATACCCATTTCAGACAAGCAGTGCAGTTATCGTTTATACGTGTACAGCACCTAAAGAAGTTATGGTATACCCAAACTCACACCAGATACGTGTCTCGTTTCTCCTCGGTTCCAGGAGATTATATGACGGTCAAGGCTTCCAGTCAGCACTTCCGAAAGCTGCAGCATTCTGCCAAGACTCTCTCAATGAAGAGGTGTAAAAGCACAGGAGTCCAGCACTATGTGATAAACAACAATGCTCCTACGGACAAAGGGGTTGGAAAGACATCATCGATACGGATTGGTGTACTGTAATCAATGTCACAGTAGATAGTGCAACAAGGAAAACGTGAGGATATATTAGGTGCGCCAAAAGGGATGCCATATTTATTTATTTATTTATTACACGTCAAGTTCCGTAGGACCAAATTGAGGAGCAAATCTCCAAGGTCATGGAACGTGTCAGTACATGAACTTGATGGACCGCCAACAATTAAGCTGTATTGTATTGGGTGTATAGCCGAAAAAATCAGTAATAATAATAATGTCTATTCCGCAGCCAAGTAAGATGATACATCTTTTTTAATGACCTATTTCCTTACTTCATTCTTTCTATGGTGATGAGCGTAGACAGTTTATATGTAAAGAAATGGCATACACAGAAGATGCCGGAATAATAGAGATATTCTCAGCAAAAATTCCATCACCGAGCTCTTTCACGAATGTGTAGTGATCTAAAACACGGAAGAGTGAGAAGTTGTTAACGCATTTCTACCATGAAATGTACTGGGAAAATCCTGGTATACCCTATAAAGATATGGCGACGTCGCTTCGATTACTCGACCAACGTGGAGGGGAAGGAGAAGATCTCATGAATGCGTCGAATCTTCAAGTTTGCTGAGATTCAGGACGTGGAATTCTGTTGGTACCCTGATCTCCACTAACTCAAAAAGAAAATACGCGAAAATAGTGTTGTTGTTTTACCTGCATGTGAAAATGTGAAATTACTTTGAGAAATATTTGGAATTTTACCTCACAATCTGCGTACTTTTCTTTTCACTTCTTGCTAGTATACAGTTTCGTCCTGATACTATGTCTGTGGTTTTCTACAAGCACAGGATACATAATTTCAGATACGTTTGCTGCATGTCTTTGGAAGCAGACGCGGTCACGTGCCTCCTGCTTCCATAGTCCAATTCGTGGTGCGTATTCCATGCAACCATTCTATATACACTCCTGGAAATGGAAAAAAGAACACATTGACACCGGTGTGTCAGACCCACCATATTTGCTCCGGACACTGCGAGAGGGCTGTACAAGCAATGATCACACGCACGGCACAGCGGACACACCAGGAACCGCGGTGTTGGCCGTCGAATGGCGCTAGCTGCGCAGCATTTGTGCACCGCCGCCGTCAGTGTCAGCCAGTTTGCCGTGGCATACGGAGCTCCATCGCAGTCTTTAACACTGGTAGCATGCCGCGACAGCGTGGACGTGAACCGTATGTGCAGTTGACGGACTTTGAGCGAGGGCGTATAGTGGGCATGTGGGAGGCCGGGTGGACGTACCGCCGAATTGCTCAACACGTGGGGCGTGAGGTCTCCACAGTACATCGATGTTGTCGCCAGTGGTCGGCGGAAGGTGCACGTGCCCGTCGACCTGGGACCGGACCGCAGCGACGCACGGATGCACGCCAAGACCGTAGGATCCTACGCAGTGCCGTAGGGGACCGCACCGCCACTTCCCAGCAAATTAGGGACACTGTTGCTCCTGGGGTATCGGCGAGGACCATTCGCAACCGTCTCCATGAAGCTGGGCTACGGTCCCGCACACCGTTAGGCCGTCTTCCGCTCACGCCCCAACATCGTGCAGCCCGCCTCCAGTGGTGTCGCGACAGGCGTGAATGGAGGGACGAATGGAGACGTGTCGTCTTCAGCGATGAGAGTCGCTTCTGCCTTGGTGCCAATGATGGTCGTATGCGTGTTTGGCGCCGTGCAGGTGAGCGCCACAATCAGGACTGCATACGACCGAGGCACACAGGGCCAACACCCGGCATCATGGTGTGGGGAGCGATCTCCTACACTGGCCGTACACCACCGGTGATCGTTGAGGGGACACTGAATAGTGCACGGTACATCCAAACCGTCATCAAACCCATCGTTCTACCATTCCTAGACCGGCAAGGGAACTTGCTGTTCCAACAGGACAATGCACGTACGCATGTATCCCGTGCCACCCAACGTGCTCTAGAAGGTGTAAGTCAACTACCCTGGCCAGCAAGATCTCCGGATCTGTCCCCCATTGAGCATGTTTGGGACTGGATGAAGCGTCGTCTCACGCGGTCTGCACGTCCAGCACGAACGCTGGTCCAACTGAGGCGCTAGGTGGAAATGGCATGGCAAGCCGTTCCACAGGACTACATCCAGCATCTCTACGATCGTCTCCATGGGAGAATAGCAGCCTGCATTGCTGCGAAAGGTGGATATACACTGTACTAGTGCCGACATTGTGCATGCTCTGTTGCCTGTGTCTATGTGCCTGTGGTTCTGTCAGTGTGGTCATGTGATGTATCTGACCCCAGGAATGTGTCAATAAAGTTTCCCCTTCCTGGGACAATGAATTCACGGTGTTCTTATTTCAATTTCCAGGAGTGTATTTTGTTATTCTATGTCTTAAACTTCACCCCCCTAATAGCACTCATCTTCAGACAAATTAATGTCATTTTCACTGAAGAGCCAAAGAAACTGCGACACCTGCCTAATATCGTGCAGGACCCCCACGAGCACGCGGAAGTGCCGCAACACGACGTGGCATGGACTCGTCTAATGTGTGAAATACTGCTGCGGGGAATTGACGCCATGAATCTTGCAGGGCTGTCCATACATCCGTAAGAGTACAAGGGAGTGGAGATCTCTTCTGAACGGCACGCTGCAAGGCATCCCAGATACGCTCAATAATATTCATGTCTGGGGAGTTTGGCGGCCAGTTGAAGTGTTTGGACTCAGAAGAGTGTTCCTGGAGCCACTCTGTAGCAATTCTCTACGTGTGGGGTGTCGCATTGTCCTGCGGAATGCACAATGGACATGAATGGATGCAAGTGATCAGACAGGGTGCTTACGTACGTGTCACCCGTCAGAGTCGTATCTAGATATATCAGGGGTCCCATATCACTCCAACTGCACACGTCCCACACCATTCCAGAGCCTCAACCAGATTGAACAATCCCCTGCTGACATCCAGAGTTCATGGATTCATGAGGTTATCTCCATATCCGTACACGTCCATCTGCTCGATACAATTTGAAACGAGACTCGCCTGACCAGGCAACATGTTTCCAGTCATCAACAGTCCAAAGTCGGTGTTGACGGGCCCAGACGAACTGTAAAGCTTTGTGTCGTGCAGTCATCAAGTGTACAGGAGTGGACGTTCGGCTCCGAAAGACCAATCGATGATGCTTTGTTGAATGGTTTGCACGCTGACACTTGTTGATGCCCAGCATTGAAATCTGAAGTAATTTACGGGAGGGATGTATTTCTGTCACGTTCAATTATTCTCTTCAATCTTCGTTGTTCTCGTTCTTGCAGGACCTTTTTCCGGCCACAGCGATGTTGGAGATTTGATGTTTTACAGATTCCTGATATTCACGGTACACTTGTGAAATGGAAGTACGAGAAAATCCCCGCTTCATCGCTACCTCGGAGATGCTGTATCCCATCGCACCATGCGTCGACTATAATACCACTTTCAAACTCACTTAAATCTTGATAACCTGCTATTGTAGCTGCAGTAACCGACCTAAAAACTGTGCCAGACACTTATTGTTATATAGGCTTTGCTGACCGCAGCGCCGTATTCTATCTGTTTACGTATCTCTGTATTTGAATACGCGTGCCTATACCAGATTTTTGGCACTGCAGTGACAAGTTTTTTTTGTAAATAACAACAACAACAAAGTCTTATGGTAACGAAATTTTCGTTTATTCAGTTCATACAGATACCATCTAGGTCTTGAGATTACAGTTCAACTCTTGAGATTGTAATTCAGTTCTTGAGGTACAGTTCAGTTCCTGATGTACAACATAGTTCTTCAGGTACAACCTATTGTTCTGCTAAGAGGATTATGACCCTGGGTATAATCCATCCTTAACGTATTTTTCGTTGTCCATGTCATCCACAACCCCTCCCGAATCTCTGAGAAACCTGGCTCCACTTCTGATATCAAATTAATTAACTAATTATTTTAATTGATTGAAAAATTGCCAGGAAACAGACTAATTGTGCCACTTTCAGTATTCACGAGCTGCTTTAGGTCACTCGAAAACCCCATACCACTTTATCATATTGATGAATTACTTAATTAATTAGATCAATATCCTTCAGTTTTCTCTGTCCCTCTCCCGCTTCTGGGAATATTGATTGATTGACCGCAGTGCATGGAATATTGGTTGTACTCATGTCCGGTCTCCAGCCAGAACATGTCGTCATCTGGACACAATATTTCGATGGTCCACCAGGCTGCTATCTTCAGGTGAGTAGAGCCGGCCGTTTTGACCGTGCGGTTCTAGGCGCTTCAGTCTGGAACCGCGTGACTGTTACTGTCGCAGGTTCGAATCCTGCCTCGGACATGGATGTGTGTGATGTCCTTAGGTTAGTTAGGTTTAAGTAGTTCTAACTTCTAGGCGACTGATGACCTCAGAAGTTAAGTCGCATAGTGCTCAGAGCCATTTCAGGTGAGTAGTCCGTCGCACTAAATCGCCGGAACTGAAATCAAATACGCCACGGCGGCTCGTTTATACACAGACCGTGGGTCCACCGCGCGTGCCCGAACATAACTGCCCTCTAGCGCAAGGCACAACAGCACATCGGTGGTGAAAGGTCGCGGAAACAATAAATCGATATCAAACAGCTTTTGATGACCGAAACAAGGACCGCTATTTCTTAACGTCAATCACGACAGGGTTCCAACTGTTACTTAAAGGATACCCCTTATCTCTGTTCATAATATTGTCAGAGATAAGGGGTATCCTTTAAGTAACAGTTGGAACCCTGTCGTGATTGACACTGTTCATAATATTGTCAGCCTCCCCCCATGAACCATGGACCTTGCCGTTGGTGGGGAGGCTTGCGTGCCTCAGCGATACAGATGGCCGTACCGTAGGTGCAACCACAACGGAGGGGTATCTGTTGAGAGGCCAGACAAACATGTGGTTCCTGAAGAGGGGCAGCAGCCTTTTCAGTAGTTGCAGGGGCAACAGTCTGGATGATTGACTGATCTGGCCTTGTAACATTAACCAAGACGGCCTTGCTGTGCTGGTACTGCGAACGGCTGAAAGCAAGGGGAAACTACAGCCGTAATTTTTCCCGAGGACATGCAGCTTTACTGTATGATTAAATGATGATGGCGTCCTCTTGGGTAAAATATTCCGGAGGTAAAATAGTCCCCCATTCGGATCTCCGGGCGGGGACTACTCAAGAGGACGTCGTTATCAGGAGAAAGAAAACTGCCGTTCTACGGATCGGAGCGTGGAATGTCAGATCCCTTACTCGGGCAGGTAGGTTAGAAAATTTAAAAAGGGAAATGGATAGGTTGAAGTTAGATATAGTGGGAATTAGTGAAGTTCGGTGGCAGGAGGAACAAGACTTTTGGTCAGGTGAATACAGGGTTATAAATACAAAATCAAATAGGGGTAATGCAGGAGTAGGTTTAATAATTAATAAAAAAATAGGAGTGCGGGTTAGCTACTACAAACAGCATAGTGAACGCATTATTGTGGCCAAGATAGACACAAAGCCCATGCCTACTACAGTAGTACAAGTTTATATGCCAACTAGCTCTGCAGATGATGAAGAAATAGATGAAATGTATGACGAGATAAAAGAAATTATTCAGGTAGTGAAGGGAGACGAAAATTTAATAGTCATGGGTGACTTGAATTCGTCAGTAGGAAAAGGGAGAGAAGGAAACATAGTAGGTGAATATGAATTGGGGGGAAGAAATGAAAGAGGAAGCCGCCTTGTAGAATTTTGCACACAGCATAACTTAATCATAGCTAACATTTGGTTCAAGAATCATAAAAGAAGGTTGTATACCAGGAAGAATCCTGGCGATACTAAAAGGTATCAGATAGATTATATAATGGTAAGACAGAGATTTAGGAACCAGGTTTTAAACTGTAAGACATTTCCAGGGGCAGATGTGGACTCTGACCACAATCTGTTGGTTATGAACTGAAGATTAAAACTGAAGAAACTGCAAAAAGGTAGGAATTTTAGGAGATGGGACCTGGATAAACTGACTAAACCAGAGGTTGTACAGAGTTCCAGGGAGAGCATAAGGGAACAATTGACAGGAATGGGGGAAAGAAATACAGTAGAAGAAGAATGGGTAGCTTTGAGGGATGAAGTAGTAAAGGCAGCAGAGGATCAAATAGGTAAAAAGACGAGGGCTAGCAGAAATCCTTGGTTAACAGAAGAAATATTGAATTTAATTGATGAAAGGAGAAAATACACTCCTGGAAATTGAAATAAGAACACCGTGAATTCATTGTCCCAGGAAGGGGAAACTTTATTGACACATTCCTAGGGTCAGATACATCACATGATCACACTGACAGAACCACAGGCACATAGACACAGGCAACAGAGCATGCACAATGTCGGCACTAGTACAGTGTATATCCACCTTTCGCAGCAATGCAGGCTGCTATTCTCCCATGGAGACGATCGTAGAGATGCTGGATGTAGTCCTGTGGAACGGCTTGCCATGCCATTTCCACCTGGCGCCTCAGTTGGACCAGCGTTCGTGCTGGACGTGCAGACCGCGTGAGACGACGCTTCATCCAGTCCCAAACATGCTCAATGGGGGACAGATCCGGAGATCTTGCTGGCCAGGGTAGTTGACTTACACCTTCTAGAGCACGTTGGGTGGCACGGGATACATGAGGAAGTGCATTGTCCTGTTGGAACAGCAAGTTCCCTTGCCGGTCTAGGAATGGTAGAACGATGGGTTCGATGACGGTTTGGATGTACCGTGCACTATTCAGTGTCCCCTCGACGATCACCAGTGGTGTACGGCCAGTGTAGGAGATTGCTCCCCACACCATGATGCCGGGTGTTGGCCCTGTGTGCCTCGGTCGTATGCAGTCCTGATTGTGGCGCTCACCTGCACGGCGCCAAACACGCATACGACCATCATTGGCACCAAGGCAGAAGCGACTCTCATCGCTGAAGACGACACGTCTCCATTCGTCCCTCCATTCACGCCTGTCGCGACACCACTGGAGGTGGGCTGCACGATGTTGGGGCGTGAGCGGAAGACGGCCTAACGGTGTGCGGGACCGTAGCCCAGCTTCATGGAGACGGTTGCGAATGGTCCTCGCCGATACCCCAGGAGCAACAGTGTCCCTAATTTGCTGGGAAGTGGCGGTGCGGTCCCCTACGGCACTGCGTAGGATCCTACGGTCTTGGCGTGCATCCGTGCGTCGCTGCGGTCCGGTCCCAGGTCGACGGGCACGTGCACCTTCCGCCGACCACTGGCGACAACATCGATGTACTGTAGAGACCTCACGCCCCACCGTTGAGCAATTCGGCGGTACGTCCACCCGGCCTCCCGCATGGCCACTATACGCCCTCGCTCAAAGTCCGTCAACTGCACATACGGTTCACGTCCACGCTGTCGCGGCATGCTACCAGTGTTAAAGACTGCGATGGAGCTCTGTATGCCACGGCAAACTGGCTGACACTGACGGCGGCGGTGCACAAATGCTGCGCAGCTAGCGCCATTCGACGGCCAACACCGCGGTTCCTGGTGTGTCCGCTGTGCCGTGCGTGTGATCATTGCTTGTGCAGCCCTCTCGCAGTGTCCGGAGCAAGTATGGTGGGTCTGACACACCGGTGTCAATGTGTTCTTTTTTCCATTTCCAGGAGTGTATAAAAATGCAGTAAATGAAGCAGGCAAAAAGGAATACAAACGTCTCAAAAATGAGATCGACAGGAAGTGCAAAATGGCTAAGCAGGGATGGCTGGAGGACAAATGTAAGGATGTAGAGGCTTGTCTCACTAGGGGTAAGGTAGATACTGCCTACAGGAAAATTAAAGAGACCTTTGGAGAGAAGAGAACCACTTGTATGGTTATCGAGAGCTCAGATGGAAACCCAGTTCTAAGCAAAGAAGGGAAGGCAGAAAGGTGGAAGGAGTGTATAGAGGGTTTATACAAGGGCGATGTACGTGAGGACAATATTATGGAAATGGAAGAGGATGTAGATGAAGACGAAATGGGAGATAAGATACTGCGTGAAGAGTTTGACAGAGCACTGAAAGACCTGAGTCGAAACAAGGCCCCCGGAGTAGACAACATTCCATTAGAACTACTGATGACCTTGGGAGAGCCAGTCATGACAAAACTCTACCATCTGGTGAGCAAGATGTATGAGACAGGCGAAATACCCTCAGACTTCGAGAAGAATATAATAATTCCAATCCCAAAGAAAGCAGGTGTTGACAGATGTGAAAATTACCGAACTATCAGTTTAATAAATCACAGCTGCAAAATACTAACACGAATTCTTTACAGACGAATGGAAAAACTGGTAGAAGCGGACCTCGGGGAAGATCAGTTTGGATTCCGTAGAAATGTTGGAACTTGTGAGGCAATACTAGCCTTACGACTTATCTTAGAAGAAAGATTAAGAAAAGGCAAACCTACGTTTCTAGCATTTGTAGACTTAGAGAAAGCTTTTGACAATGTTAACTGGAATACTCTCTTTCAAATTCTGAAGGTGGCAGGTATAAAATACAGGGAGCGAAAGGCTATTTACAATTTGTACAGAAATCAGATGGCAATTATAAGAGTCGAGGGGCATGAAAGGGAAGCAGTGGTTGGGAAGGGAGTGAGACAGGGTTGTAGCCTCTCCCCAATGTTATTCAATCTGTATATTGAGCAAGCAGTAAAGGAAACAAAAGAAAAATTCGGAGTAGGTATTAAAAGTCATGGAGAAGAAGTAAAAACTTTGAGGTTCGCCGATGATATTGTAATTCTGTCGGAGACAGCAAAGGACTTGGAAGAGCAGTTGAACGGAATGGACAGTGTCTTGAAAGGAGGATATAAGATGAATATCAACAAAACCAAAACGAGGATAATGGAATGTAGTCAAATTAAATCGGGTGATGCTGAGGGAATTAGATTAGGAAATGTGACACTTAAAGTAGTAAAGGAGTTTTGCTATTTAGGGAGTAAAATAACTGATGATGGTCGAAGTAGAGAGGATATAAAATGTAGACTGGCAATGGCAAGGAAATCGTTTCTGAAGAAGAGAAAGTTGTTAACATCGAGTATAGATTTAAGTGTCAGGAAGTCGTTTCTGAAAGTGTTTGTATGGAGTGTAGCCATGTTTGGAAGTGAAACATGGACGATAACTAGTTTGGACAAGAAGAGAATGCTAGCTTTCGAAATGTGGTGCTACAGAAGAATGCTGAAGATAAGGTGGGTAGATCACGTAACTAATGAGGAGGTATTGAATAGGATTGGGGAGAATAGAAGTTTGTGGCACAACTTGACTAGAAGAAGGGATCGGTTGGTACGGCATGTTTTGAGGCATCAAGGGATCACAAATTTAGCATTGGAGGGCAGCGTGGAGGGTAAAAATCGTAGAGGGAGACCAAGAGATGAATACACTAAGCAGATTCAGAAGGATGTAGGTTGCAGTAGGTACTGGGAGATGAAGAAGCTTGCACAGGATAGAGTAGCATGGAGAGCTGCATCAAACCAGTCTCAGGACTGAAGACCACAACAACAATATTGTCAGGTAGCTGGATTTCAATGACTTCTTTCACTACACAGTCCAAATACCGCGACGCAGGGGCAACCACTTGTGTGTCATCGTACAACATTTTATGCCCTTCAGTAAGACAATATTCCGAGCCTGCAGATTTTTTTGGCTGAAATAAAGGCGTCTGGCGATGATGTTCCACGCAACGATCCTGGACCATACGAAACATTTGTCCCATATAGGCTTCCCCGCAATGGCAGGGCATCTTGTAGACCCCAGGCTTTCTTTAAACAATTTAGACATGTGTGGAATATTTTTTATTTATATAATTTACTGGATACAAGGTGGTGTATGGAATACAGTTCATTTAAAGAATTTTTCAGGAAATCGATTGCAGTGTGTGGAATATTTAAGCAATTGCGACGATCTTTTCATTCCGATCGCGTAAGGAAACATGTAATTACACCGTCACAGATCCCTTAAACATATGTGGAAAATTTTCTCGCGTCCCACCACCCGAGCAGGCTGCCCCGTCCTGGCACCTCAGTGCCCGTGACTGCTGTCGGCTGCCTGTGCATAAGCGCGCCCTGGCTTATACGCTGGAGGACTTCGAACTGCCGCTACAAGTAACAGCGAGCTAAACCCTGCCCGAACAGCAACACACTTCCTGTTGGCGTCCACCGCAATCTCAAGTGATGTGTATGCATGAACCAACCTGTCTTATGCCAGTGAATGCGAGACGTCTTCCTTCCAAAGCAAATACCTGACGGGGTATCGATCCAAAAATACTGCTAAAGTTAATAAACAATTAATTTCCTGTCACACGATCGTGATTTAAGGGATATAATGTAGCCGCGGTAGCTATGTCACACACACAAACTGATGATGTCATGAAACTAGTAGCAGGCTGACTCAAAATACACTTTAAAAACCATCGTTGCATACAAAGAGAGAGACAGAGACCGAGAGAGAGAGAGAGAGAGAGAGAGAGAGAGCTGTAGTTTGCTTTGCAGATGACATAGGGACTAGCATTAGATATCTCACTCCGCCATGGACTTTAAACTGCCCCTGCCTTCTTGGCGCACTTTTCTTGTGATACACCTCACGAACTGCTTCAGAAGTTATTAAATCTGGTGCAGAGTATTACATGTTGAAAATGTCACAAATGTTGCTTCAGAAGATGTGCCACAGGAAATATTAATGAAATCGTTAATATAGGCGTTCAAACAATTTGCTTCAAACACACAGTTCCAAACTGCTCGAAATAAAAATAAAAGATCGACGCTGCACAGTAGTTTGCTTGCATAAACAATAGTGTTATGTTGTTTGACGAGAAATGTCATTTAATAATCGAAACCTATTATTATTTGACGTCATGTCCGGAAGCAGTGATGTATGAAATGATAGTTGCAATTTCAAATTTCAACGCGAATTTATACAGTCACGGTTATTGAGTTCCCGACAACTATAGGTCTGCTAAGTGTATTTCCTTTTTTTAAAAGTACTATTGGGAGGTTCCTACCCCATTCTGTGGCATCTAGTAGTCAGGCCTACTAGATGAGTGGCCTGCCAAGCGAGTGCAATTTTTATTCGTACATCAGAAATATTTCATGAGCTATCTTACCCACTGCAACTATGCTTGAAATATGAACCCTAGTGCCTATCAGTTAAGCTATAGTTTATTCTCGTCCTTACTTCTTAACGCAACGGAATGGATAACGCATCTGACTTATAGCTAGTGCATATTTCTGATGGACTCACTCCACCCTGGCAAGACCATATTTCCTTCCAGTGGTATATATTTTATTCAAAGCTTGGACATCCCAGCAAGAAAATGGAGGTTATGGTAAAATACCTCAACAAAGTGGCTACCCACAACTCAATAATCAAGACCACAATTTGTTTCACATATCTCCTCTTTTATTACAATAAATTCTTTCACGCCAATGTTGAAAAATTCCTTGCATTATACTTAAACACAATAGTTAAACAAGGGATTCTCCACCCAATGAGCATGGCATAACATAAGCATTTTACTATTCTATGGTCTCGTAATGTTTCTATTTATTGCTTCTGTGCACTTTTTCGATTGGTAAGGAATCTTTCGCTACTTCATTCTCTCCCACACTATCTTAACCTCATTCATTAGCAACATAACGAATTTACTGACTTTCGTGCTGTACTAGGAAAAATCATGCTTGACACACCGTATTTGAAACTAATTCGCTACTGTCTCATGCAAATTACACAGATTAAATACACAAAATAAATCACACTGGCAGTATAAAATACATCTCAAAAACAAAATGTTTAGTTATCTACTCTTTCTGCTTTCCCACGTCAAACAATAGTCATCCCAGATTTATACGTCACTGACACACGTAGTAATTTTCCTACCACAAACTCTGGAGGATTTATGCACAGATCCCTGTACAATGCAACCCACATGGTGTTGCCGGGTAGATGGCTGACTCACCTTTATTCACTCTCACAGTATCTGAATATCATGCTGGCGTCACACGAATGTATCTCATAATGGAATTTTTGGTATCTTATTTATCTCACACACGGATCCTCAACTGAATGCTAGGACAAGCCTTCTAATTCTTTTTATTGTCTCATAGTCAGGTTGAGACTCGCACTGTACTCACCACGTGGAAGTGCTTGAGCTTATTCAAGTTCTATACACGGAAATCTTAATTATTTTCAACTTAGATTTACACACGCAAGTATTTCGTCTTAATACTATCAGACGCTAGCATTTCGTCTTATAATTACAACACGTGGTTTCTTTCCCACTTCCGAAGAATCCTATGTTCCCCATGAATTTTTTTACCTGCCTATCTTTTTCCGAACAATTTACCTTAACCTCCCACCAAAAGTTTCTGAAAAGAGAAGTTATTAGTTTATTTTTTTTCTGGAGCACACATAAAGCACATCTTCACACCTCAGGAACCAGCGACAGAGTGCTGAAACATGGCCGTTCATCCGGTCATCCCGCGCTTCCGCAGAAGTGGGGGAGGACCTTGCCACCGTATTGGTCAGCCACATTCCAGGCCCTCTGGTGCTCTGGTATACTTCCTCTACTTGGTTCGGCCAAAGGTGACCAGAGAACCGCCTCAAAGATGATTATAGAATCTACCTTCACTATCTGTGGTCAGCAGACGACCAGCCATTCATTCAATTCACAAACATTACCTTCTTTCCTACATTGGTATCCGGCTTCGGTGTATTAAATATAATTCTGTTATTATACAAAAAATGCTGTTGCACATCTTTTCTATGTCAGGCAGTACTGTATCGTTTCACTATAAAATTCCTAAGTTGACTAGCTCTCTCAGCTACACCAGGACGGAGGAGGAGGGAGGAAGATCTGCCACGTGATGGGATGGTAACAACAACAAATATCACTGCATTGTATTGAGAAACACGATCCATTCATGGTTAGATGACTGAGATCACTGAAGACAGTCTTAAATCCCAATTACTGACCTTCCGGGGGTCCACATGCACCGTGCCGCAGTACAGCACCAACGCTCAGAGTCCGGATGAAATTTACCGCTGTAAACGCGGCCCATGACCGCAGCCGCAGAAAGGCATGTCAGCTAGAGAGAGGCCTGCCGACTGTGGAGAGTCCCCACCCCAGGAGGAGCTGAGTGGTAGCAGCTCGAATGCTATCAGTACTCCCAGCACAAACACCCATCATACTGAATCATCTCAAATTTCCACGGAGTATGCACACGACACACTTGATCCCGAAGGCGGCTCAACGCAAACTGCGAATTCCTTCACTATTCACCCGTACAGGAGGAGCCACAAGCCAGATTGTCATAAGCCGTGGCAGACCGGACACTTTCTCGGGTTCTCTGAACTGGTGTACAAAGAATGGGCAAGCCCCAGCCCAGAACAAAGCCGTGCCTTGAGATACTGTTTCCAGCCCCGACCTACTAGCTTGCTGCTATGCATTCTACGGCCCTCTCCAGACTCACAAGAATATTGAGAACCAGGCATATATATTTTCAATGTAGGTAGAATTAAATCGTAATAACGATTGCTGCGGCAGACACCGAGCGATGTACTGGAAATGTCTCCTCTTGACGGCTGTGGTTCTGGAACGAATCTCAATAGCTATAGCGCATATAATTTTCTACGTAAAATCTCTCATAACCTTGCGGCAAACAGTCTGTTGAAGCTATACCTCCGTCACAATAGGAAACGGTTCAAATGGCTCTGAGCACTATGGGACTTAACATCTGAGGTCATCAGTCCCCTAGAACTTAGAACTACTTAAACCTAACTAACCTAAGGACATCACACACATCCATGCCCGAAGCAGGATTCGAACCTGCGACCGTAGCGGTCGCGCGGTTCCAGACTGAAGTGCCTAGAACCGCTCGGCCACTGCGGTCGGCCCGTCACAATAGGACACACAGTCATTTTCTCTACACATGCCGGAACATAAGCCACAGTAACTTTACACTGCAACACACACACATATCAGACAAGCAGTGCTATTATCGTTTGTACGTGTACAGCACCCAAAAAAATATTGTATCCCCACACTCACACCAGCCAAGTGTCTCGATTCGCCTCAGTTGTAGGAAAGTATTTGACGCTTAAGTCTTACAGTCAGCACTTCCAGTAGGTGCTGCATCCTACCAAGACACTCTCAAACAAGTGTTGTAAAAGCACAGGCATACGGCGCTATGTGATAATCAACAGCACTCACACGGAAAAAAAAAGCTTTGACTCTTTCCACATCCTAAAGACCCCTCTCCAAGCAAGGGATCCATAAGACATCACTGCTACCGGTATAGGTTGGTGTACTGTAATCAACGTCGCAATAGATAGTGCAACAAGGAAAACGTGTGGATATGTTATGGAAGCCGTATTGTCTATTCTGTTTGTACACTATAGCAGAATGATTTGAACCGTCGCATTGCGATATTGTGCAACTGAACGTACACATTTCATTTTTTTTTTTTACATGAATAGTAGTCTGATTACTTCCCACAAACGTATGGTGGCCACAGTACCTTTACGTTCAGGTAGCACAACATTCCTGACTACCACACACACACACACACACACACACACACATATATATATATATATATATATATATATATATATATATATATATATATATATATATATATATATATGATACGTTCACACTCGCACCAGTGGGTGTCGTTGTCGCACCGCCAAGTAGCAAAAAAGCTTCCCGCTATCACATAATTGTCGATGAATAAGTCCTAGCGTCTTTTTTTCTTACTTTACCGATTCCTCCACTTTCACGAAACCTTTTCCTATTTTTGGTACTTGTAAATGCAACCAACACACAGTGGCGTCTAGTATATATTCAAAATGACGAATCGGGGTTTTTTGTCAGTGCATTCCATGCATAGCTACGGTAGACCTATCTACCATTATCCAGATCATACAAATTTCACCTGACTAAGATACCATTGTGAGTGCAATATGTACTAGAGTACGTTCATTCGAAGTTAATTTTCAGGCGCCAGGCTGATGGGTGGAGAAATCGCAAAACTGTTGTGCTCTAAGCACATTTTTAAGTCCTTTTTGCTAAGCATCATACCTGTTTAATACTTTGGAGCAGGAAGAGGATCACCGCGAGACGGATCTGTTGTTGCAGCTGGCAAATTTTAGTTTGTTACGAAAAAAACAAACGAGTCTGTTAAAGCGTCATACAAAGATTTTGTTGGGTACATGTGCGATAAAGGTGACTTAATGAGACAGAACTGTTTAGATTCTACAACGTGTGTAGAAAAGCTGAATTTTCAGAAGGGTATACTATGTTGTTTAGAAACCTCCTATGGGCTTCAATGCAAAGAATGCTTTATTCCAAGCGTACAATAGACTACTGTTTGTCCCTTTCAGAGCAGCACCTGTATGTAACTGAATAATCACTATCAATCCGTCGTCATTCAGTTACTTCAGGTGTGTGCAGGATGTCTGTGAGTAAGGTAATGCCATAATTCTAATAATGAATTTGGGGACTGGTAGTAAGTGTATTGTGCAAAGTATGCTCATACTTTAGTTATCGCTATGAAAGCGGGATAGTGACCGTACAATTCTGCTTCATCAAGAACACAGCTGTACCCACACATTACAAAATATATTCTAGAACTCTTACTTCCTCAATATGTTACAACAATTAGCCTTGAGGACTACGGATTCGCTCGGAAAAAAGAATCTTACTGCTTACAACGTGTTTGAGCGGGTCAGATCAAGAAATCTGTGTAATGTGCTCTCGGATATTTACATGAAACTGATTAAGAGTCGTCGCCACGTGAACACTTTTGGTTACTACATGTTCCCTAAACAAATTCTACCATCACTATGTGATACATGCCGCACAGGTGTTATTTGCTACCTGATGTGTTTAAAAGAGGTGAAGTTATTTCAAAGTATGAGCCCTGCTTTCAGCACTATGACTCGAATCCGACATGTCAGATTGATGGACCACCGCCAACGTCCCTTATCTCACTATAGTTTAAGCCTTGCAGCAACATGTTTCTCTGTCTCTCTGAGTCGTATCGCAATTAATTTTTTGTTAAAGTGTTTGATTGTTTCAAGTGAACTTAAAATACCGAAGAGGAAGTTTTCATTTCAAGAAAAATATTCATATAAATGGCTCTTCAAAAACGAGGGAGGCGTGACTATGAAGCCGAATGTGTAATTTCAAAGTGTTATGATATTATTGCGAGTGACGTAAAGCGCAAATCGAACGTGCACTCTGGAATCACTTAAAGAAATGGGCAGGTGCATTGTTTGAAATTCATTCAGACACGTTCAGTTAGTAACAGCAATGAAATTAGTAATGTGCTGTTACGCCGTTAAACATATCTTTGAAATCAGTGAACTGTTCTTTCAAGCTAAGCTCCAAACTTTTTTATGTTTCCGAAGTCACAAAAAAATGTGACGTTGGGCATAACAAAATCAACAGCAGGATGAGATTTTCCCTCTGCAGCGGAGTGTGCGCCGATATGAAACTTCCTGGCGGGTTAAAACTGTTTGCCGCACCGAGACTCGAACTCGGGACCTTTACCTTTCGTGGGCAAGTGCTCTACCATCTGAGCTACCCAAACGCGACTCCCGACCCCTCCTCACAGCTTCAATTCCGCCAGTACCTCGTCTCCTACCTTCTAAACTTCACAGAAGCTCTGCTGCGAAACGTGCAGAACTCGCGCTCCTGGAAGAGCAGAGCTTCTGTGAAGTTTGGAAGGTAGGATACGAGGTAATGGCAGAACTGAAGCTGTGAGGACGTGTCATGAGTCGTGTTTGCGTAGCAAAGATGGTAGAAAGTCAAAGGTCCCGAGTTCGAGTTTCGGTCAGGCACACAGTTTTAATCTGCCAGGAGCTTTCAAATCGACAGCAATTGTGAAATGACTGTTAGCACCAGACACTGTCAAAAAAAATGCACAGTGATCTTTCAGAGTTACGTTATTTTTGGTACAGCTGCAGCTGTTCGCAACTAAATGCGACATTAGCTCCAATCTTTCGCTTTTTTAAGATTAAGGGAAGTAGCCAGCTTTTACCCGATTTCTCCTCCCCAAACTACGTCCATTTTCAGTCAAAAAAAAAGTTCAAATGTGTGTGAAATCTTATGGGACTTAACTGCTAAGGTCATCAGTCCCTAAGGTTACACAATACTTAACCTACATCATCCCAAGGACAAACACACACATCCATGCCCGAGCGAGGACTCGAACCTCCATCGGGTTCAGCCACACAGTCCATGACTGCAGCGCCTTAGACCGCTCGGCTAATCCCTCGCGGCCATTTTCAGTCAATTTGAAACAAATGTCCCGGCTTGTCACAGGGAAATTATGGAAACGCTAGATACATAGAAAGCTGAATGTAAAGTTATTGCGAAATGGGGACGCGAATTATCTGCGTCACAGTTTTAATCTGCCAGGAAGTTTCATATCAGCGCACACTCCGCTGCAGAGTGAAAATCTCATTCTGGAAACATCCCCCAGGCTGTGGCTAAGCCATGTCTCCGCAGTATCCTTTCTTTCAGGAGTGCTAGTTCTGCTAGGTTCGCAGGAGAGCTTCTGTAAAGTTTGGAAGGTAGGAGACGAGATACTGGCAGAAGTAAAGCTGTGAGGACCGCGTGTGAGTCGTGCTTCGGTAGCTCAGATGGTAGAGCACTTGCCAGCGAAAGGCAAAGGTCCCGAATTCGAGTCTCGGTCGGGCACACATTTTAATCTGCCAGGAAGTTTCATATCAGCGCACACTCCGCTGCAGAGTGAAAAACTCATTCTGGAGGTCATGTATTAATGTGGAAAATAAAACCGATCAGGTCTGTTTTGCATGGTCAGTCCTGGCTTGCAGAGATCATCTTGAGCATGTCGGTACATACTATGTAGGTGACGATATTCGTGGGGCTTATAACTTTGATGGTATCGAGTTCCCCGTCAAGATCCAGGAAATACCTAAATTTGAGGTGCAGAATACCGGAATAGTTCATGTTTATGGCCTGGAGAAGAAAAGCAAGCCAGATAAGCAGGACAAGCATACTGTCATCGGCCTCCTCCATTTCTCAAAAATTGCCAGTTAACTTGAGTTGCATGTAAACATGATACTCTTCTCTGAAGTAGATAATTATCATTAAGTTTGGATCAATGACATGTCCTGCCTTCTCGCCTCCAGATGAGTAAACATAAGGGTAAACGGCATATCTGCTTAAGGTGCCTCAATGCCTTTTCCTCAGAGAAGTAATTAGCAAAGTATATAGTAGATTGCGCTTCCAAGAACACGGTAAGTGCTATTATGCCCTCTGAGGAAGACAAATTCAAAAAGTTTAAAAATACTCACCACCAGGAATGATGCCTTTTTGTCGTGTATCCCGACTTTGAATGCCTCCTCGCTCCTAAGACCCGGTGTGAAGGTGACACCACGACCTCATATACCACCTTTACAGACAAACACATACCATATGTGTCAGTGTACCAAACTGTTCCGTCCTATGATTCAAGTCTTAACTGCTACAAATCTTATGTCGGGGACAGTCGTGCGGTTTGGCTGCTCACTGAGCTCGAAAAACTTTCGTTTGAAGATTTGTACAGTAACGCGGTTGACTGTCATATCTGTGGGCTGCCGTTAGAAAGGACCACTGTCATCTTATGGGAAAGTTCCGTGGCGCAGCTCACAATACATGCAATTTGAAGCACCAGCTACCAAGCCACATACCCATTTTCTTCGATAATTTAAGCAAGTATGACACTTTCTTTCTTGTTGAACACTTGGCTGATTTTGGTTGGGAGATAAATCAGGTCAGTGTCCCACCTGAGAGGGTCGAGAAATACGTTTCAGTCTCCAAACGAATGACGCCGAGAATTACGCTCCACTTCCTTGACACGCTACGTTTTATACTGGCGCCACATCAGAAATCTGTTAAAACTCTTTCTCGAGGGAATATGCGTATTACTCGAGCTGCATTTTCCGACGAGGAAAAGTTTCAACTTGTGACTAGGAAGGGGGGCTTTTCCATAACAGTGTGTGGATAGTGTGGCAAAACTCGACGAAACCAGGCTATCCGACACAACTGCATTCTCCAGCAACCTTACAGTCGATACCGTAACAGATGCAGAGTATGAGCATGTGGTGAATTCCTGGCAGGAATTCAACATCTCCACCATAGGAGATTACACAGGGCTTTACATGGACACAAACGTGCGCTTGCTTGCGGAAGTTTTCGAGAAATACCACAGTCTTTGCATGACCGCATATTGTCTCGATTCTGACTTTTATTACACTGCACTGGTGTGGTGTGCGTACTGTAAGACCTTCGGTACACACATCTTCAGATTATTTGACTTGTCGCTCTAACGAAGTGGGCGAGTGTCAGTAATATGTCTCGTGGTCTTATCGTGGCGTGTTTATCTTCTGCCGTTAGGTCAGACGATAGAAATGCCACTTGCACGCTTATAGTAGCAGATTGACGGTGACCAACTTTAAACAGAACTTGATTAATTTTTGTGGTGTCACCGCCAGACACCACACTTGCTAGGTGGTAGCCTTTAAATCGGCCGCGGTCCGTTAGTATACGTCGGACCCGCGTGTCGCCACTGTCAGTGATTGCAGACCGAGCGCCGCCACACGGCAGGTCTAGAGAGACGTCCTAGCACTCGCCTTAGTTGTACAGCAGACTTTGCCAGAGATGGATCAATGACAAATATGCTCTCATTTGCCGAGACGATAGTTAGCATAGCCTTCAGCTACGTCATTTGCTACGACCTAGCAAGGCGCCATTACCAGTTTATATTGAGATTGTAATTATGTATCATCAAGAGCGATGTTCTCCAATTATGGATTAAAGTTAAGTATTCCAAGAGCTCCCTACTTTATTTCTTAGACTCAACTCCTTTAACTGTTCCAGACCTCACGCCAGCCTGTGTGAGCTTAAACGCGTGCATTTCGGCCTCCTCTAGCAACACGGTGTTGGCTCTTCTGCCAACACATCAATTTTCACACACATTTATTAAAATAATAATAAGCATAAACATTACGTAACTTGATTCTGGATGCTATTTACAATTGACAATCTGAAGTTCCTTTGGTCTTGGTACGTTAATCTTATTCTCACGTATCGCTGATACTTGACAAAGTGTCTATACATTTATCTTCATGGCTATGTACAGGAATATGATAATCTTCTTAGGTGCAGACTGAAACTTGACTATAGTCTGGTACAGACTAATGCAGACTGGTACAGACTGGTGCAGACAAATGCAGACTGATTAATCGGAGGTCTGTACACTCGTTATAATACCTCGCATGTTCAGGTATCACTGCGCGAGTGTGATCCGCGAGGAGAAAAGGTTCTACGTTAGCAGCAATCTCATTGGCTGCGTTACATATTATCTCCTGCCATGTAAGCAGGAGATCCCTTGTTCGAGTCCCGGTAGGGGCACACATTTTCAGCTGTCCCCCATCGAGATATATCAACGACACCTGTCGGCAGCTGAGGGTTTCAATTAATTGTCATTTATTCTAGAGAAGCTGCACGGTCATCAATGGTATCTGTTCTTTCGAGAACAGTTACTATCATCATATATATGGTTAAGAGGTTACCCAGCCATTGTCCTTCATCTGTGCGAATGCGCACAGGATGTGACACCATGCCTGTGTACAAAATACTAGCTGATACTTACAAACAGATAAACAGCAACCAGCCACAGTTGATAATCTTATCCATTTACACAATAACGCTCTTGCCGGTTTTGAACCTACAGGTTCATCTTCTAATGGATGGTCGCGTTGCTATTACATTTGTTGTTGTTATAATAGGTGTTGGAGAAGAAACTGAGCCAGCAGCTAATGTAACCAACAATAAATGTAATATAAAAGCAAGATGCTGGCTGAAGGTGTACCTCTTGTTTCCGAATTGGCAACGGCGGTATTTGGGTAAACAAACTCCAGTATTAACAGTGGCTGGTTGCTGTTTCCAAATATCAACTTGTAAAAACTTTGTTAATGGTGCTCAGAACCAATCAGTTTCCTGGTATGTCACGTAGAATGTCTTAATAAAATATTTATTTTCTAATTTCTCTCGTTTTGTTTTGCAGTGATGCTCTGAGGAGTCTAATACTGTGGTATCAGAATACCTTCTAAATTTTTTGCATAAATATCAGTTATGCGCAACCTCAGGTACATTGTTTTTTCTTTCTCCCAACAAATGACAATTTGACACTTGTTTACATCTTAAATTTGATTTTAACTATTAGCAATTTCGTTTGTAAGTTTGTAAGAGATATGGGGTACAGATATCAGTAAGACTATGGTCCCAATGAAGAACTAAAATATGCAGATAACTTATATGAGTAAGGAATGTGTCAATGTCTTCCATGCAGATGCTTCCAATGGTAAGCAGCGGAACAGAGATTGAGAAAGTGTGTTCTGTAATGTGTGCTCAACGCAACATTTCTGCAACACGAATTTAGGTACAGAGCTTGAGAAACTTGTCCCAGAAACACTGTCCACGGTACTTCATTCACCTCCGAATGCTTCTGTTCGACAGACCACTAATATACCAACATAGCACATGCAGTGTTCCTATAAGCAGGCACCTGGAAGAAGTGCCTCTGAATAACAGTTAATCCATAACCCAATTAAAATGTTCATATACTTCCATTTTTTTTTTTCAAGGCAAACGGACCGGACGAGCCGACCGATTGGTTTTGATCTAATAAAAGCGTCCCTTCCATCTCTGGTCGGGACTGTTTTTTTTTTTTTTAAATCTTTATTCAATTCATTACATTATACATAATAACCCACTACCTGACTACATTAGTGGGTCCTAATGATGATACAGAGAAAATGCAGCTTTCTATTCTACACTACAGGTAATTTTATTATTATTGTTATTACTCTAATCTTACCGCTATGAGGTTCTAAGCTACTTAGTCTACAAGAAAACTACATGCTACCTGCAGCGTTACAGGTGTGCCAGTGCTACTATAAACCTACTGGGTGTTGGCCAGGCCCACTGAGCTAATCCCAGTGGGCATCCCCCTGGCACTGAGCTGGCCCTTCACTTAGTATCGCTGCAGTCTATTCTAAGATGTTATCCTATCTTCTACATCTAATCTAATTACATACGTCATAATCGGTGTGCGTTACAGTCCGGTGTTTATGTACCCCCCTCCCTCCTAGTTCAGGGCAAGGCGGATTCCAGCAGTGAAGCGGATGGCCAAGTCCTTACCCGGCGGTAGAGGAAGGGTGCACGAAGTCTAAGTCGGTGAAAAGTTTTTGCCTTTAATGATGATTGTCCCTTAAAAAGTTCTTAAGTACTTTTTTTGATATTTCATCAGTGAGTTTATTTAGGGTGTTAAAAGTATTGTCGTGCCTTAATAAGTGGTACGTCTCATTGTTTGGTAGCTGTTGTCTTAGATCATGGGCTACATCATCGAAGAAGTGGCACTCATACACCACATGTTCTGGGGTACCTTGTACTGCACCACAGCACACGCTGGTGTAGCCTGCTTCCCAAACCGACATAGATATGTTGGGTATGGTCCATGTCAAGTAGGAAAGTGCAGCATTCCTCTCGTAGGTGTGAAAAATGTAAGTCTTATCCTTTCCTCTATATCCGGTAGCAGCTCATAGGTTCTGCGTCCCGTATCCTCATTGTTCCATTGTTCCTGCCACAGTTCGATCCCTCTCTTTTTGATGGCGTACTTATCCCCAGCATAAACCCCAAGTATCTCCCTGATTTTGTTCCTGTTCTCCTTCTTTGCCCAGTACCAGGCGGCCTGCTCACGAATTTTTATGTCCAGTGGACAGATCCCCATTAGCACTAACAGTGCTCCCCCAGGTGTTGTCCTGTAGGCCCCTGCTGAACGTAGAAGCATGTTCCGCTGCACTATTCTTACGGCCATGGCAGGCATGACCCTCGTGAGTCTGTGTGCCCAGACTCCTGATCCGTATCCTAGAGGTCAAGATACTGTTGTGGTATAATTTGATTAAGTTGGGTGGAAGGTGAAACCGCTTATGACCAATTCCAATAAGATTGTTTAATAAAACCAAAGATTTTTGAGATACGGTATCAATGTGTGATGCAAAGTTCCACCTCTCATCGATGATTACACCCAGGTATCTGGCCTCGCGGCGCCGAAGAACTGGTGTGCCATTAGTTCTGACAGTGGGGTTTCTGACTAGTTGGCCTTTGAGAAGTAGGTATGTGGATTTATTGGGCGCAATCGTCATTTTGCTTTTATGACACCATGATGTAAGTACGGTTAAGGCTCTCTCCACTTTCGGCTCTAAGTCCTCGCGGCTTCCGCCGCCGACCAGCAGGAGGAGGTCGTCAGCGTATGCTATGACCTCTAGCACATCGTCACAGTTCTTTAGGTCTTCAAGTAGTGGCTCCATGTCGATGTCCCAAAAGAGAGGTCCTAGGGCAGAGCCTTGAGGACATCCTTTGGTCACAGTCTTCCTGACTATGCCGCTAGGGGCTGATAGCCAGACCTCCCTGTCTGCACAATAGCTCCTCAGACAGCCGTATAGTTGCCCTGGGCAGTTCTTCTCCCGCAAGCAGGAAAAGAGTGAGGGCCACCACAGGTTGACGAAGGCGCCACTGATGTCCACCATGATGCCGACGACATACCTGTGTGGGGTGGAGCCACAGACCTCGGCAGCCAGAGCGATTGCGTCAGACGCAGAACGCCCAGACCGAAAACCGAATTGTCTGTCACTCATCCCGCACAGCATGCGGTGTGCTGTCAGCCTGTTTGCCAGTAGCCTCTCAAAAAGTTTGCCCAGTATGTCTAACAAGCAGATGGGTCTGTAAGACTTAATTTCTGTGGGATCTTTGTCTGGATCCTTTTTGATGATGATTACATTTGCCTTCTTCCATATTTCTGGGAGTTTCCCGAGTTTCAGACAGTCGTTGTATAACTTAGTGAGAGGAGCTACGAGCTGGGGGGCAAGGAATTGCACCACTTCCCCAGTAATGCCGTCCGGGTCAGGAGCTTTTCCCCTTTTGAGGGCCTTGATCTGGGCAGCAACCTCCTCCTCAGAGAAGGGGTAGGGTCTAATGTTATTGTTGTAGTCCCTTCGGTCTTTTCTCCTTATTCTTTTCTGTTCTTCTGTCTCGTTTTCCTCCACATCGTCAGGTAACAGGACCCAAAGGAGGGCCTCAGCAGTTTCCTGCCACGTGCCCGTCATCCGGTCCCCGTCCCTGATGGTGGATAGCACCATAGGTGATCTTATTTTTTCCCATACCAGTTTTTACGGGACTCCCCATGGATCTGTAGCCAATTGGCTTTTCACGTAGTTTTCCCAGCTTCTAAGTCTGACTGCCCTAAGCTCCTGTTGAAATTGATCCTTGCTTTCTCTATAGATCTGCAGCCATCTTTGTTTTTCTCTCCAGACGACACTCTGCTGGTAGTACCTCCTTGCCCTCCTCACAGCCTGGCGCATCTGTCCTAATTCGACCGACCATGGTGTGGGGGTGGCCGCAACGGCTCTCCTCCTGGTTGGTATAGCAGCTCGCACCGCCCTGGTGATCGCCTGTACCAGTTCTTCGGCGCACTCTTCCACGTTTTCGTCACCCTCCAGCAATGTCGGGATGTTGCACTCTTCCACGAGACGGTCCCAGTTGGTCTTGTTATAATTGAGCTGCAGCTCCCACCTCATGTCCCAGTGGCACTCCCTGTCCCCAATAGTGAATGTGATTAGGTTATGATCACTGGTGGTTGCTCTGTCCCACACTTTCCAGTTGTTGACTTTTGTAGTAAGGTTTGGTGTTACTAACGTAACATCAATGTTTGTGCCTTCCCCCCACCGCCAGTATAGGTGGGGGGGGGGGGGGGTTCCCTTGTTGGTTGGCAACCACCAGTTGCAATGCCATGATTGTCTCCTCAGCCTTTAGCCCCCAATCGTCGTGCGTGCCACTGAACCATACGGGGGACTTAGCATTTATATCTGCCGTCACGAGCATCCTGCGTCCCCGCAATGCCGTGGCGACTTGCGTAAGTGTCTCCAAGAACTCGTCTATTTCCCTTCCATATTGGAAGTATATACTGGAAATGTATAACACTCCTGTAGGTGTTTGCAGTTCCACGACATTGCAGTGTTCGCCAGAAAACTGCGCAAGGACTGTGGCTCTAAATTACTACTGCAGCTTTTGGCTCTATGCCAGAGTGTATTACTTGCCAATTGGCAGCCATGAATGGGATCCGCCCCGCTTGGGAGTACGGTTCCTGTAAACAGAGTACATCTAGACTCTTCTCTTCCACCACCTTCCGGAGTTCCTGCAAGACTAGTTTACTATTGTGGGTGTTTATTTGACCCACGTTTAGTTGGCTCACGTGGGAAGTAGGTATGAATATGTGATTCTGGCCAGTTTTTGGACCAGTCGTGGGCTACTCTGCCATTAGTTATTACTGACTGATAGTATAATTCATCCATGTCGAATTTCTCATTTCTTCTTTCGAAAACCTTTTTTACTAGATCTCGCAGGGCTCCAAAGTCGGTGGGGATATTCATTGTCTTGAGCTGGATTCTGTCCACAGCCTCCATTACTGGAAAGGTGACATCTCTACCATACTCGTGGCCGACGCGTACCACATGTCTCAGTGCGGTAGTGAGGATTGCCGGCTCCTCTAATCTTGATAGTTGCAGTGCATGCTCCAGGTTGGGGTATATTCTTTGGGGATCAATTCCCAGTCCTCTCTGGGATGGTGAGTCAGAGGATGAATTTGAACTGCTCACTTCGTTAGATTGGACATGTTCAGTGGTCAGTTATTCTTTGTAGTGAGGTTGTGAACTCCCAAGTACAGGATGCCTGCGTGGTCGAGAATGCTCTTGGTTCGACCTAGGTCCCCAGCAGGGGAGGAGAGGGAGCGTTTTCTTCACATGGGTCAGTTTGTATGCAAACGTCTTTCATTGTTGTCACCAGAGGTCGTGTTTGCGTGAGTTTTTGAATGAATTCTTTAAATTTGTTCGCCCTCAGAGCGTCCCTCAGCCTCTTGCTTGGGGATTTCCTTTTTGGCTTCCTGAGTTCAGGTATGGCCTCAGCCATAGTCAGTTCGAGAAATTAATCTTTGTTCTAGCATCCTATACGTTGGGCAGTTCCTACCAGTGGTGTTACAGGGTTTCCTTCCCCTTTTTGTGCATGGAATGCAGGTTGCGTTCTTATTACAATTTTTTCTTGTGTGGTCCTCTGCCCCACAGCTGGAGCAGGCCGGCTTCCTGTCACAGTGTTTATGGACATGGTCCAAATCGCCATCGGAGGACTACTAGGTAGTCTCTAACATTAATTGCATGAAATCCTATATAAATTCTCCCCATAGCGGTAAGTTTACGCCACATTTTGCCGGAGACCTCGGCGACGTGATGGACAACATCTCGTTCCCGAGGTCCCGTCTTGAAGCGCAGCTTGAATTCATTTTTGAACGTTTCCCATTCAGTGTCATCAAGATTTTGGTTGTACATCGTTTCATATATGTCGCTTTCAGTTAGGGCCACAGGTACATCGTACAATATCACCAGAGGATTTCTTTTCTTTGGTGGTTCGCATTTAATAGCCTTGTTTAGTTTAGAATTATTTAATATTTTGTCTCTGTCTTCCTCAGTGGCTAGATCTACAACTACTACATTTTTTGTGGCTTTTACCTTATTGATTTTAATTTTGTCTCTTGCCGGGTCAATTGTTGTTGTGAAGATCTCCGGCACCTTTTTGATAGTCTGACCAGGCAGGGGTCTTAAAAAGACCACCGTGTCTGGTTTCTTCGAGATCTTCGCAATTGTTTCCTTAGTTGTTTGAGCCTTCGTGGCGGTTTGCGCCACCACTCCGGCCCGTGTCTTGACTGGCTGTTGTCTAAGTCTGGCATTTTCTTTTTCCAGCTCTTCGAGACGCCCCTCAAGCTTCGCGTTTGCGATAGCCCAGGCAGCGAGCTCGTTCTTTATTGCCAGGACCGCAGCCTGGCTTATTTTTCCATTCTTAATGCTGGAATCTAAAATTTGGCTGATACGACAGTGTCTGTCATAGACATTTTCATCATGTCCCATTTCCTCCTGCGAGGTAGGGACGGTAGACATACTCGCCCTCGAAGTCGCACTCATATCACTCGTCTCTTGTTCGGCCATGTTGATTGACGAGTGAAAAAATGTTGGGAGCCCGTCTCTTACCCCGGACCGGCTCCTCTGGCATGGGGGGGGAGGGGGGGGGGGACTGTTGCAGCTCGCCCACCGGCCTCGCCCCAAGGCCAAGGGCACTCTTCGAACTGCAGGGTTCAGCGCGCCGTTGCCAGCGCACTGGTCCCCTTCAGTGGCTCCGTCATCGTCGATTTCACCCGACGCTTCTCGGCAAGTGCACCCCGCACTCCTCTCGGCCAAGGACCCACTCCTACTCAGGTGGTGGGTCGGTCACCCAGTCGTTCAGCGGTCTGGACCCATCTAACCTAGCCCAGGCGATGTCGGCACCTCCTGGGTTTGGCAGAACACGCCCCGGTTACCCAGGGGCGCGGCGAAGCACCCTTGCCGAGTCGCGCCGCGATCCCACGCCGACGAACGAGGGTCTCCGGCATGCAGAGCACCTGATGGTCTGTACTCTGCGAACAGAGAGGGACTGGTGTTCGGTCCCTTGACACAGCTCCCCCAGTGCCACGCACCCTTCGCTTTCGCATCGGTTTGGGTCGCAGCTCTCCCTTTTGTCGCAAGGCAGAATGCCGAGCTTAACATCTGGCACCACGGGAAGGCGGAAAGAGCCACTTGGGAAGGAGAGGCTATGAGAGACGCGTCACTTCCCCGAGTGAGGACCGCCGCGGCACACCCGACTGGAAGCGATACGCCCCAGTGCGAGCTTCTGTGCCTTACGGCGCGCCGGCAACGGGAGGGCCCGCGCCAAAACGCGCCATCGGGCGACTGACCTCACTTCCATTTTTTTTCTTTTCTTTTTTTTTTTAAATCTTTATTCTAACCAATTATTTCTTACATCATAACCCACCACCTTATACATTAGTGGGTCTTCAATCTACATTACATTTGTTAGTATTAGCAGCATTTATACTTCTAATTCTAGTATTAGTAAGCTTACTTGCTATAGGAAATTATAAGTTAGTTACTTAATGGGTAAGATCTAGTGTCTAGACTTAATTAACTAATCTAGGGGCTACTTCCTGCAGCGTTACAGGCGTGCCAGTTATTGCATATAAACCTACTATGTGGCTGTGCCCACTGAGCTAATCCCAGTGAGCATGCCCCTGGCATAGGGCTGGCCTTTTAGAAGATCGCTGCAGGTTCTGTTTGAGGTATTCTTTCTATTATCTACATAGGGTTAGATAACTACTAAGTCACTATCTGTGCGCAATGTCAGATTTGGGTGTTAGCACTCCCTCCCCCTGTTCCAGAGCGTGGCGGATTCCTACCGTCACGGCGATTGGCCAGTCCACGACCTGGCGGAATGGGATGGGTCGCCTTAAGTCTTGTCATGTCTTATAGTTCATATGTTTTCCCTTAGATATTCCCGCAGGACCTTTCCTGATACCTCGCTGGCAAGGCGGTCTATTATGTTGAATGTGGTAGGATCTCTGATTAGTTGATATGTATTGTTGTTAGGTAGCTGGTTTCTTAGATCACTGGCTACGTCATCGAAGACAGGGCACTCATAGATCACGTGTGGTCCGGGGAACCCCGTTCGGCTCCGCAGTCACACGAGGGGGTAGCCCTTTTCCCGAATCGGCAAAGATATGCCGGATACGGTCCATGACCAGTGAGGAAGTGCAACAATCCCTTACTCGGTTGAAAGTGCGAAAGTTGGAGGCGTTCTTTGATGTTTGGGAGCAGCTAGTAAGTCCTTCGACCTGTTGCCTCTGTGTCCCAGAGTTCTTGCCATAGCTCTACTCCTCTTCTCTTGATTGCAAACTTGTCTCCCACCCGCACTCCCAAGATGCTCTCAGTCTTTTCTACATCTCCCCTTTTCACCCAATACCAAGCTGCTTGTTCCCGGATTTTAATGTCCAGGGGACAAACCCCCATGAGTGTTAGTAGTGCCCCTCCCGGAGATGTTCTGCATGCTCCAGTGGAGCGTAGAAGCATGTTGCGTTGCACCCTCCTCACAGACATGGCGGGCACGACCCTCGTGAGCCTGTGTGCCCACACTCTGGTGGAAGATGAAATCTGCTGTGTCCTATCATGATTAAATTATTTAAGGCTTCTAGTGATTTTTGTGTAGCTGTTTCAATATGTTTGGCAAAGTTCCACCTTTCATCGATTATTACTCCTAGATACTGGGCCTCACGACGCCGAATCACTGGTGAGCCCTCGATTCTCACCGTTGGATTCCTGGCCAATTGGCCTTTCAGTAATAGATATGTCGACTTGTTAGGCGCAATAGTCATTCTCGTGTTTTGGCACCACTGTGTGAGAATTACTAATGTTCTATTGATTTTGGGTTCGAGATCTTCGCGACTTCGGCCGCCAACCAGCAGAAGGAGGTCTTCAGCGTAAGCTATCGCCTCTAGCACATCCACACTGTTCGCCAAGCTCTCCAGGAGAGGCTCCATGTTTATATCCCAAAAGAGTGGCCCCAGGACAGAGCCCTGTGGACACCCCTTCGTGATTTTCTTACCAATTCGCCCGCTAGGGGACGATAGCCAGACCTCTCTTTCCATACAATAGCTCCTAAGACAGCCGTATAGCGGCCCTGGACACTCCTTCTCCCGCAGGCAGGAGAAGAGCGAAGGCCACCACAGGTTGTCAAAGGCGCCACTGATGTCCACCATGATGCCAACTATGTACTTGTGCGGAGACGACCCACAGACCTCGGACGCGAGGGCAATTGCGTCACACGCAGATCGCCCCTGCCGAAAACCGAATTGTCTGTCACTCATCCCGCACAGCACTCGGTGTGCTGTCAGTCTGTCAGCCAGTAACCTCTCCAGCGACTTGCCTAACAGGTCCAACAGACAGATAGGTCTATAGGACTTTACTTCTTTAGGGTCTTTGTCCTGCCCTTTTTTGATAATTACGACGTTGGCCTGTTTCCAGATTGTGGGGAATGTTTTGAGGGGCAGGGCCTCATTGTAAATTCTTGCTAAAGGTGTCACCAGTTTACTGAGACAGTACTTTTTATTGCACATTTAGCTAACACTGGTTTAACATATAGATTCGAATGGTGACGCGATGTTTAACATGCTTCACAAAATTGTGAAGGTAAACAAACAAAGTGAAAGACTGACTGTACACTTACGCAATATTTAAATAACATACAGTTTGATTCGTGCTTTTGGAAGAGGTATATTATGGAAACGAATAATTATGAACACAGTCATAATCTTCAAAACTATTTAGAATATTGCGAAATGGGGTGAACTGAAACAGTGGGGTGGATAGAAACAAAACTATAAAAACGTTCTATGCTGTTGTACTGGATGGCAAATGGGAATATCATTTAAAAGTCTGTTTATCTAGGTTGATAGTGAACCACCCTAATATGGAAATTACGATTTTCGCAGTTTTAGACAATAGCAGTTGATGTATTGTTCACTCTATGACAAACATCAGATTTGATGATGAATTTGCTTACTTAGAACCTTGTCTGTAAGTACTAATCTACATTGTACTGTTTTAATTTAATTACCTGGAAATTAAATTTGCAATTACATTTCACTAAACAAAAGTTCAGTTTTAAACTATACTTTAATCTCAGTTGCGTTTCGTCTAATTGGCAACATAAGGTTATGTTTTCGGAATTTGTGGGCTGAATAGAAACAGTAATCACCGGTTACTCTTCAAAAGAAGTTGAAGAATTTTGACGAAAATGAAGAACAACTTGGTACTATTCTCAACACAGGAGATTATGTCGTGGTTAAAGTAAACGGAAAAAGTAAGCAATCATGTAGATTGAATGGATGTAAAATTTGTTAGTCAGAAGGCAAAGGTTATGTAGCTGCCCTGTTTTCAAATCAAGGTCGATTGAAAACGTCTATTTTAACGGATCAGGATCATTTTTTAGTCAAGGAGGTGTTCTTCGACAGCTCTCTATTGCTTCTGTGGATACCTGGGACTTGTAGATTAAAAGACATGATAATTTTTAAAGATGATGTCAGTAACTGAATGTGTTAAAAAAGAAACCATGTTCATGAATTTAATGTTGCAATAACATAATTAGAGACATAACACTATTTATTTGGAAAACAGAATTAAAAAATTATTGTTGCTGTAACATTCTTAGTTTTATACTGAATACGACTTTTTTACCATATAAATTTTGTTCTTTACTTTCCTAGAATTAAGACTGATTTTGACATATCATCACTCGTCCAATGAACCACTAAATAGAAACGATAAAAAGATCAACACTGCCGTTTCTATTAATGCCTGTCTTCACGGTGAATAGAAACATCAAGTATTTATTTTTTTATGTTATAACATCTTGAGCTTACTCCCAAAAGTAATTATAAGTAGAAAGTTAATCACAAAGCTGATAATCCAAATTAACTTTGATTTTCATTTTTCTTTTTAAAATTATCATTTTTTTTCTTTTATATTTGAAAACTGTTGCTATTCATCCCCTTTTGCGGTACCCAAAAGAATCACATGATCTCTCACTTGCATTGTACAGTAGTAAAAGATCAGGAACAATTGAATCTAAGTTATTAAAAGCATTATTTAATATTTATGTTTATGAGATGGATTTCTTCAAATTGATAAATAATTCAGTACCTAGGGCCGGCCTGAGTGGCCGTGCGGTTCTACGGTTCTAGGCGCTACAGTCTGGAGCCGAGCGACCGCTACGGTCGCAGGTTCGAATCCTGCCTCGGGCATGGATGTGTGTGATCTCCTTAGGTTAGTTAGGTTTAATTAGTTCTAAGTTCTAGGCGACTGCTGACCTCACAAGTTAAGTCGCATAGTGCTCAGATCCATTTGAACCATTTGAACCATCAGTACCTAGGGAAATTTTGAGAAAAGTAACATGTGTATCATACACTCATATTCAGAAAAAACAGAACACCTTTAACGACTAGAAATAGGACGCTCATATTCATAGGACATGTACATTAGTATGTTCTGTAGAAATTATAGGCACTTGAACCATGTCGGCCCGTGGGTTCAAGGTTAACATCGATATCGCGGCCCAACACCACCCACTGGTAAAATGTGCATGCGGCTCTCGTTGTCGCTATAATCTGAAGGTAATGGATCAGTGTGACTTCGATAGACTTGCAGATACGTCTCTCATACGTATGCGTGAACTGTACCATCGAATCATTGAGTCGGAAAGAGCGTGCATTACGTTGGTTGGATGGTTGTTTGGGGGGAAAGAGACCAAACAGCGAGGTCATCGGTCTCATCGGATTAGGGAAGGATGGGAAAGGAAGTCGGCCGTGCCCTTTCAAAGGAACCATCCCGGCATTTGCCTGAAGCGATCTAGGGAAATCACGGAAAACCTAAATCAGGATGGCCGGACGCGGGATTGAACCGTCGTCCCCCGTGCATTACGTATTTTCGTGAGATAACGTGATTCGTCCATCCGGGGAATTGCTGGTTTTGTAGGACCAACTGCATCGGCCGTGCAACGGATGAGTGCAGAATGGTTCACGAGAGGCCATAGAACACGACGAGACGGATCTGGTCGTACCACCCAGACCAGCCCCCGAGAAGATCCGAATGGCATTGCAGGAGAGATTGCGTCCATCTCGGTCTGGCGTAACGGTGGAACACATCTTACACTATCACGGGTGACACTTCATCACCGTTAATTACGACACGGGTTACGTGCGCACTGTCCACCTCTCCGACGACCTTTCACGAATGTGCAGAAATATGCTATACGACAATTCTGTGTGTAATGATATCAAATAGTGTTTTTAGACGAGTCCAGGTTCTGTTTGTTTGAAAATGATGGCCGTATTTTGGTTCGCCGCAGACAAGGGGAGCGGCATTACAGTGGCTGCATTTGCACAAGACATACAGTGCCGACTCGAGGTCATATGGCGTAGGGTGGTATTGGGTACAACCACAAATCACAGTTGGTGAGTGTCCAGGGCACTGTGGCCAGTGTGATCTATTTGAATGACATTCTGAGAACCATGGCCATACCCTTCCTGCAAAACACCTTAGACGCCATTTTTCAGGAAACCACTGCACGACCACATGTTGCTGCCCAAACATTTGCCTTCTTGTTTTCACATGATTTCAGCCTTTTGCTCTGGACCGCCAGGTCATCGGACTTATCGCCAATTGAAAATGTGTGGGATATGATGAAACGACGGGAGCAGCACTGTGACGCAGTGCCGGCCGCCACAGATGAACTTCGGAACCAGGTGAACGCTGCATTTATGGCTATACCACAGCACCCCATTCACCCATTGTACGCGTCGATGCCATCACGCATGAAACAAGTTATCAGGGCCCATGGCGGATCCTGTGTCTACTAGGCAACACGACATACACTGAACCGACGTGACTTAAATGCTGATCATTTCTGCAGAACATGCAAATTTATATATCGTATGAACATGAATGTCCTATTTCTAATCGTTCAAGTTGTTGTATTGTTTCTGAACATGAGTGTATATAAGATGTATAAACAATTGTAAAGAGCGTGAAAAACTCATTGACTGAACAAATTTTAAATCTAGAAATCACTTTAGTGGAAACTGTGTAGATATATAGCTACAAAAGAAATTTTTTTGTTTGCTAGATCAAAGTATATGAGAATGAGAATATTGGAGATATTTACACAATTCATATGCAGTTTTCATTACAACATTATCCATTATGAAAGCAAAGTACAGAGATAATGCTGAATTTTATTACATGGATGATGATTCTAATAACAGGGTGTTCCAGCTGAATTGTTCCCGCAGATTTTTCCTGAACTATTTCAGATATCGTAAGCATGTTTTCACCCAAATGAACTGAGAACAATTCGTCACTCAATGACAGATACTCTCTTGTCATGCCTGTGTTAATTACAGAGATATCAGTATCAAAGCCACTTTTTGACATCGAGGTATAGTAATTTGCTGATGGTGTCATAGCTCTAAAAGAAACAAAATTATCTCTTAAAAATCACTCTTAAAAATCCGATTAGTAGTTTCACAGAATGTACAATATTTAGAACTTACGATTTATCTGTTTTGAACACGGAACTATTTGTTGTCTTATTGGAAGTTCATGTTGTTATACGAAATTGTTGTGTCAGACAGATGGGACACTTCAGTTTGATGCAGCTAAGAGAGTGTATCTAACAAATCGGAATAGTGGAGTAAATTTTAATTTAAAACTGATGCTAATCGCTCTTGGCTCATGTGGTTGAACTACACAGTAAATGGAAGTTAAAGGATGTGGCAAGTAAGGGTGACTCCGTGTTTAACGGTGGTAACCATTCCGTTCTTCTTTCTGTCAGAGCCTTGAGAGAATGATGAGCGCCAAATATTGACGGATTTATAAAACAGGGGGCGGGGAGGGGGGGTGAGGTATAAAATTTTTTAAATAATAACTTCGTGTTATAAGTTTAATAACATGATACATACTTCGCAAAATAACATCATCAGCAACAACGAAAAGAAAAGGGGTCATTAACTCTTTCTGTCACGAATTATTATTTTCCTAAAAAAATCATGGCTTTGCTATCCATTTCTTCGAATTAAATTAAGATTTTTCAGATGTATAAAATATTCCGAGGTGCCCCCCAAGGGGGGATACAACACGTCCCCAAATGAGGGCATTGTGTTTCAAGTGGGTGCAGTATAAGCCGAAAAGTCAAAGTATTTTGTTTGATTTTATTTCCCAAAAAAACATAAATTACACAAAGCTTACTTAATGACTATACACATAAACTATGGTTTTACGCTTGTGAAGAATGATAATCAAAGAAACAATTACTTTCCTATCCAGAGATTAGTGAATGTTACATTTTACACAATAAAATTTGGTTTTGCCATTGCAACCCGGTCTCTTGCACCTTTCAAATGATTTTTTGTCACTGATCACTGGACGATGCCCAACGTTGTCCAAATGAACTTCAGCTTCTGGAAGAACTTCCGTGTTGGCTCGTTTTGAAGTACTTGGTCTGTCACTAATGGGACACCCCCTTTTCCTGGCAGCTGGGTTATCTATTATTGTCAGCACTTTGGCCACGCTTGCCCTAAAGTGAAGCAAATCAAGGGTCTCATTTTTAGGAACACCTAATTCTGATGCGTTTTTCTTGTACTCAATCCATGCATTTACACATGCAATATCAACTGCATGAGCAAACAAGCGTCCCCTTTCAGGTTGCAAAACTGGCTATAAACCATAAAAAATGGCTGTCGAAAATCGTGTTCGGTTTCAAAAGCAGCTAACTGCGTGTTGTCTTCGGGTGCAAAGTCTGCTAAATGCCCAATAGGGATGGCTGTCGCCCTGCCATGTCCGCGTACAAAGCACGTGAACAGACATCAGACTTACCAGTTTGCACATTCAAAGCTACCTTTCAGTCTGTTACGATTAGAATGGATATTTTTTCTTATTCAGGTTGGCTGCGCTGTAACAAATTCGTAGGCAACAATAACATTCTTGCTGCCAATGCATTGTCGTTTGGATGGGAAGAGTGTTTCGCGATTATCTCAATGTCACTTATCATACAGTTAGCGGGATTTGCGTCTTGGCTACTCAGCTTACAATATACCGTATGATATAAAACACCTAACATTACTTCGATCATTGTCCTCTTGTTCAAAATTATCGGCAGGATCATCGGATAGATTGTAAATTACAGATGAATTAAGGAGCTCTATAACTTCTTCTGTCTTGGACACAGATCATTGTGAAATCACATTAAGATGACTAAAACGACAGCGAAATAATGTCCTAAATTTCTGTGTTATTACAACCTCTTGATCACAATGTCCTCTTTTGGAGACATGTCTACAGTTATAAATATGTCACTTACCTTTCTTTCTGAAAGACACCTTTAGTTTTCACCTTCAAGAATTCACCTTTCTATGCACAAATAATTTTTTTCACCTAAACTCAGAAGATATTCACCGGCTGATGGAAGATACAAAGATTACAGGGCAGCGTCCATGTGACTGTGCACATTCAGTTTTGTTTTGTGGTACAACAAATTGACAGGAGATGTGGACACTGTTCTCAAATAAGCTCTCTGCTTGTGACGGTATGAGCACAACAATTTCAAATGGTAAAATTGAAAGAATTTTAATATATTAAGCATTTATTTAGTATGTCCTTATATGAGGACGCCATGAGCGAAATACTCTTCTTTAAAATTCCATTTATATCATCAAGTGTTAGATATGCCCACTGTCAACTGCAATACACGTTTGCTGTCGCTGGCGTAGGGACATCTGAACAGACTGGAGGGTCCTTCAATATAATTCCACATTCTGCAACAACACCATGTTTTAAATCCTCTTGGGTTGTCAAAACTCGTGCATACACTCCATCTTTGAGTTTACCTCAGAGAAAATAAGTCTAGTGGCGTTAAATCAGGCGAACACGCAAGCCAGCTGACAAAACCTTCAAGTCCTGGCCAGCAACCGGAAAAGAGAGTCAGTGCTTTCCTATCCACAAGCGAATAATGAACCTGGCAGCCATCATGCTGTCACCATATTATCTACATACAGAGTGAGTCACTAAATATTGCCACCTAGAATAATTCCGAAAGTATGATAGTAGCTGAAAAGTTTGTGGGACAAATGTTGCATGGGATAATGTGGGCCATAATATGACGTTGGTTTTTTGTTGCTAGGTAGGGGTCACGTGAGAGATATGAAGGTCAAATTTGTTTTCTAAATGGGATGCTATAGTTTGGTACTTATTTTCTAATATGTGGACGTGAATGTATGGTGCGGGATTCTGGAGGACAGAATTATAGGCCCCTATTTCATCGAAGGAAAGCTTAATGGTAGGAAGTACACCACATTCCTGCAAGAAACATTAGATCTGTTACTGGAAGAAATACTTTTAGGAATAAAGAACATGATGTGGTAACAACACGATGGGTGTCCGGTACATTTTTCGCTGATGGCTAGGAATGAGTTACAGAGACAATTCGCAAATCGTAGGATTGGACGCGGAGGAGGTGTTTCGTGGCCGGCTCGTTGGCCAGACTTGACGCCTCTGGATTTTTTCTGGTGGGGACTCGTAAAAGACATTGTTTGTAAAGACGTTCCAACTACACCTGAAGATATGCGAGAGTGAATTGTCAGACCATGTGCTTCGATAAGTGCCGATGTGATAAGGAATACCACTCAATCCATGAGAAGAAGATTGCAGCACTGCATTGATACCAATGGTCATCACTTCGTACACCTTCTGTAAATGGACGTTCAGGCCACCTTTGTGACCTTCGTTGACCTTCAAAGACCTTACTGTTACACATCATTGGATTCGTCTCGATAGCCGCTATTAGAAAATGAGTTCCAAACAATAGCATCTAATTAAAAAAAATTGACCTTCACATCTCAGAAGTGACCTCACCTAGCAACAAAAAACCAACTTCATATTATGGCCCTCGTTGTCCCGTGCAACTTTTGTCCCACAAAATTTTCAGCTCCTCCCATACTTTCGGACTTATTCTTGGTGGCAATAGTTAGTGACTCACCCTGTATTTCGAGTGGTCCTCCCTCCAGGATAATTGATAGCATTTTGGTAAGAAGTTTCTCTTACCAGTCAAGGTATTGTTGATTTGTAAAGGAAGCTTCATTGATAAAGAGGACTGTTTGAAGAAAGAATCTAGTGTCCTAGTGTCGCGCCAGAACTGAGCGACCCAGTTCCATACGCTTTCTGAAATCCCAGCGGTTAGTCTCCTGGTGAAATGACATTTGGTGCGGATGGAAGCTGTTGACGTACAAAATGTGAACAAGGTTGGGCTGACTTATTCCAGATGCACTTGTAATTTCTCTGGAGCTAATGTGGATTAAGATCGACAACTGCCGCTTCGCTCGTTTCAGGTCGGCACCTTACTCTCTGCGTAGTATTCCAGTGCGATTCCAAAAACAATTTTTGCGCATTCACCTAACTGTCAATCTTGCGGGACACCACATACCTGGATACCTTTGTGTGTACAGCTCAACTGTGATCTTTGTTTTCTTACTCCATTCTCTATAAAGAACTGGCACACCTAGTCTTTCTTGGTTTGGGAAAGTCACTGATTTTTGGAATCTATCCAGCAGTTGACACACTTAAATTACACAGACAGAATAAGGTCTACATTTCTTCTACACTACTGCACCACGATGGTGTAACACTCTGTACCTCCTTACAAGACGTGACATATTTCCTTATTTGAGTATGAGAACACAAACTTCCTCATAAAATAAATAGTGTACATTTTAAGGATGGGCTCCCCTTTTTGCAAGTGCTTGGAAGAATGTAGACCCATCCTTGTCATTTTTCTGCAAGCACGGGAACTGAGCTCAAAACTTCAATATGAAAGTAGTGTGCACTTGCCAAAGCTGACAAAGTCTCTACGGTTGCCGGATTTTCGATTATGCATTTTCCCCTATGACTTTGTGTAATGCTGACAGATTCCCTTCCTCACTCCTCCCCCATCCCTTTTGACATCATAATTCAAGATGGCGGAATATACCACTAGTCTCAAGTTTAAAATTTTGGGAAAATAAAAAAAAAGGCAGGGCGGCAGAACTACCCCAGCTGTCCGGACAAAGGAGAGGCCAGAGACCTGAGCAGTAGATTCAGCTCATATTTGATAGATTGCTTGTGTACAGCCTAAAAGGAAAGACTAAGATACCTTGGCTCAACACTCTTACTTTTAGGAAACCACCTTCAGTTGCTTGAAGCACAATCGACTCAAAAATGATGGAATCGACAGATAATTGTAAACGGAGCGTTTTTCATCATCATATATGGGATCCGAAAGCATGTTTTCCTAGAAGTCGAGGAAATAAATTTTTACAACTGCTGCTTGCTGCTAAAGTAACCATAAAATAAACGCTGGTCAACAAAAGCGTAGCAATTGAGGCATCTTGCATTGTGCAATTTTTTTATTTGTTTCTTCCATGTCGAATTTTGTAGGAATAGAGGGGGTTAATAAAGTAAGTAGAACAATAAGGAATAAAAACAAGGTATGCAATAAATTTCTTAAACGACTCTCATTAGTAAGGAATTAAAATTTTAATCTTGCTCACTTACAACAGCCCCTCCACTCACTCCGTTGCACTTCCTCACTTTCATTTGAATAAGTGCATGGATGGTACTTTGAGAGGTGGCAGAAGCCCCCTCTCATATTTCTATCTTACTCTGAGTAATTCGATTTTCCTCTCTAATTGCATGCAGTGAAAAGTTTCTATTCCTTCACACGCGGACTTCCCATGCAGCGTCTCTCGTCACCTGGGTTGTCCGGTGACAGGCGAGTTCCGCTGAGCTTGGAAGGGTTAAGCCAACGGGTGTGAGGTAGTCGACTAGATGCTTTCCAGAAGCCGACATTGTCATAAGAGCGGGAGCGACACGCCCAGATGCGCCAGAAGGGGCGGCTGGGCTAGAGATTCCGTTCCTTCGCAGAAACTTAGTGAAAACCGTTTCTGGCGGGCTACCATCGAGGCGTGGGAATGACTTGTGTTCCCAGGCAGTCTTGGCGGGCAAATTCCCGCGTTTTCTGCAAAGTCGTAACTGTGACTGGCTTGCTCAGAGCATAGCTCCGTGACGTAGCAAAATCGGCGCAGAAATTGGCGCCAAGAATCTCCATTGGTGGAATGGTAGTGCTTCGGCAATAGAGTGGAATTTTCCGCCGGTTTTCGAGTTGCTGATTGGAACGTTTAACCATGGCCACTGTCGTGGGGGCGGGAATGTTCTGTGTTCGGTTTGTACGGGTGCTCTTGAGAGAGTCGGCTCTCGCCTTTCAGTCGGAGTAGGTTACAAGACTCAGCTCTCGCTGCTCTGGACAGCCTGCCTTCCGTTGGCTGTCTAATATAGTTTTATTTAATTGTAACTGTTTGACAAAGTTGCTGAAGTTTCGACTTCAACGTATCTTTCCGAGTACAGTTGGCAATTGAGCGTTCTGCGTACAAGCGGCGTATGTTTTCTGTCTTGAGCAGTTTTGGCTAAAGTTGACTGTATCGGAGTTACTGTGTGACTTCGCTTGTTAAAATCAATCACTGTACCATCAGTGATTGTGTGGCGAGCCTTCTTCGTCTCCCTCAGAGGCGCATTTGTATTGCTAGGAAGTCTTTAGTCTGGAACAACCAGACCAGGATAATTTGTTTCAGGCTATACTCGCGACATTTTCATCACCACGACGGGACGTCGAAGCAACCAGCCATCGCCTCCGGTACGCCAGATCGTGTTCTTGCAGTTAAGAAGACAGCTTGGTAATGTATTTCCGCAGCACCGGCAGATTAGGGATTTTCCTAGGTGATAATCAGAGCTCAGCAGAGCGCGCCTGTTCGTCTTTTTCTAACTTTTTTCTGTCTTGTGTGTTCATTGTCTGAGTTCTCACTACTGTAGCAGCAATTAATGTTGGGTTGGCTGTGTGTTTCTCTTAAGATTTGAGTTGCAAGGAATTGGCTCCACTTACCACTTCATCATAAATGTCACAATCTAGTTTAGTGACAACTTCACCTTCACAGCATTTATTTGAGTATCCTATTTGAGCGAATTTGATGTATTGTAAATGTTTCATGTGTTTTCTTTATTATGTCGAGTTTAGTCATAATAAATCATATTGTTATTTTGGACAGAACTTTCATTCTGTTAGTCGGTAGAGCAACCCTTTCATTTCTCACTATGTTAATGAAACCTTCCTTTATTTAACTTATTTATCAAATTAAATTATTGCAGGTGCCAAACTCTTTTCTACTTCACTTGCAGGGTCGATTACAGTCAGTTCGCGTTTCTTTTTAATCCATGTGCAACAGCAAAAGTCGGAGTAGGATAGGGGGGGGGGGGGCTTAGAGCATCATTTATATATGAAGATTCTAGAAGAATTTAGTGTTAAATACACTTCGCAACTTGTCGTAAAACATTCGAAGCGGATATACTCTTCACATCAAGAACATCTAATGAATAGAATCTTCACGCAAATACAGTGTTCCTTCTGAAGATTCGGTGGAAAACAGACTTGGTTTACATTTAAAATATTTCTTTTCACTTTTTCAGGAATTAATTTTTATTCATACTATGTGTACGATAACATCAGCTGAAAAATCAGTGATATCAGTTGATCATGAATTATGCTATCTATCGTTAGCGCATCTGAGCGGCTGGACAATTCCCACGACGTTTCCAGAAGCACACTGCAATTCTGAAGCACCGAAATAAAAGTCTGTCCCACAGCTGGCTGTAAATAAGCATCACTCGGTTGGCCGTCTGTCGTCCGTCATGACTAAATCGCACCAATCTTTCTAGAAACTGTTTTCATACAATGAGACTTAAAATTTTAAATCTTTGCTAATCAGAGTTATTTAGAATATTATTTGCCTGCTTTATTATCATTACTTATTGGTTTACATACCTTATTAATCCTGATATTCCAATCATTTTCGATATCGAAAAAACACAAATGAACACAGATTGCGTTTGGCAATCGAAAACGATGTCCAAGCTGCTCGTCTAAACGCCCTGGTCTCTGCGCCATCGACGGTTGCTGTGGCCGAGCGGTTCTAGGCGCTTCAGTCCGGAACCTCGATGGTGTTACAGTCGCTGGTTCGAATCCTCCCTCGGGTATGGATGTGTGTGATGTCCTTAGGTTAGTTAGGTTTAAGTAGTTGTAAGTCTAGAGGACTGATGACCTCAGATATTAAGTCACATAGTGCTTGGAGCCATTTGAATTTTTCTTAGACATCGGCGCTTTCGGTGTTTAGCACTTAACTTACGGGTACATAAGTGGCAGTCGTAAGTGGTTCTTCCCTCGATTTCTAAGAAAAATATGACTATGGGGACCCCATATATAATGATGAAACACGCGCAATTTTGAACTGTCTATCGATCCCGGTAATTTTAGTCGATTGAGCATCCTGAAATTTAGGGGTGGTTCTCTCAAAAGCGTGGGACGTCGAGCCAAAATATATTAGACTCTCATTTTAGGTTGTCTACAAGCAACGTGACAAATGGGAGCTGAAGTGGTTGACGGTGTCTGAGGCTTTGCCTTTGTGAGTCAAAAATAGCGGGAAATTCAAAAAATCAAGATTATGCGACGTTTGAAACGGCGAATTTAATGTTTAAACAACTTCTTACACCACAGAGTCCCACGCCACCACCGCTTTATTCTTTTTATTCAAACAATTTATCTATTATAAATAATTACTGCCATGTGTGTAGTAGAAATGTTTTTATTTTGGGTGTCTGTAGACCGCCCGCCAGGCGACAGATACACAGTTCCGGGGAGGGTGGGAGGGAGCAAGAACATAAAGGTTTTTATTTGTTTATTAAGCAATTGATAGCGTCTGCAGCCAGCTAAGGCATCCAGTGCGAGTGCTGACGCCAGCCCGTGGACTAGCTGCGCCGTGCCGGGCAGTGCACTGAGGCAAGCGTCACTGAGTGCTGGCCGCACCGCGACGCCACCTGTCGCATCAACATGAGCTGGCATTTACCTCGTAGCTGCACTACCTCAAGCGTGCGGATGTGACTCCAACCCGCTGTGAGACATAGTAACGTCCGATGTTCCCAGCCAGGTGATTCCACATTCTTTAGCCAAAGAAGATGTAAAAGAACAACAGAAAAGAAATTCTCATAGTCAGATGTCTGGACACCTATGGTTCTGCAGGAGTTACCTGCCTTGTCAATGAAATCAAATCTACAGCCTAAAAACGCACACGGTCCGTCAATAACAGCACGAGAAGTGATTCCTTTAACTTTAACTTTCTTCTTCGCTGTGATAACAGCAGTTTTCAACTCAACGTTGTCTGTAACCTTATACACAGTCGCGCGCGAGCGACGAAGAGAACGATAGCGACTTCCTATTCCGAGCCGTTGAATGCTGTTGCAGGTGTACAACTCCAAACCAGAGTCGCATCTGCAAATGCGGGCGCTAGAAGCTTATAAAATGCTTGGCTTAAACAATTTCAAAATGTATATTTCGTTTATCGACTATTTAAAGGCTTGAATACCGCATTTTATCGAGCCATATTACAACATTTCTCACACATAAGGACTAAGAAGACGATAATACGAGGTTTGTCCAGAAAGTACACTACTGGCCATTAAAATTGCTACACCAAAAAGAAATGCAGATGATAAACTGGTATTCATTGGACAAATATATTATACTAGAACTGACATGTGATTACATTTTCACGCAATTTAGGTGCATAGATCCTGAGAAATGAGTACCCAGAACAACCACCTCTGGCCGTAATAACGGCCTTCATACGCCTGGGCATTGAGTCAAACAGAGCTTGGATGACGTGACAGGTACAGCTGTCCATGCAGCTTCAACACGATACCACAGTTCATCAAGAGTAGTGACTGGCGTATTGTGACGAGCCACTTGCACGGCCACCATTGACCAGACGTTTTCAATTGGTGAGAGATCTGGAGAATGTGCTGGCCAGGACAGCAGTCGAACATTTTCTGTATCCAGAAAGGCCCGTACAGGACCTGCAACATGCGGTCGTGCATTATCCTGCTGAAATGTAAGGTTTCGCAGGGACCGAATGAAGGGTACAGCCACGGGTCGTAACACATCTGAAATGTAACGTCTACTGCCGTCAGTGCGAATAAGAGGTGACCGAGACGTGTTACCAATGGCACCTCATACCATCGCGCCGGATGATACGCCAGTATGGCGCTGACAAATACACACTTCCAATGTGCGTTCACCGCGATGTCACCAAACACGGATGCGAGCATCATGATGCTGTAAGCAGAACCTGGATTCATCCGAAAAAATGACGTTTTGCCATTCGTGCACCCAGGTTCGTCGTTGAGTACACCATCGCAGGCGCAGGGTAACCGCAGCCATGCTCTCCGAGCTTATAGTCCATGCTGCTGCAAACGTCGTCGATCTATTCGTGCAGATGGTTGTTGTTTTGCAAACGTCCCCATCTTTGACTCAGGGATCGAGACGTGGCTGCACGATCCGTTACAGCCATGCGGATAAGATGCCTGTCATCTCGACTGCTAGTGATGCGAGGCCGTTGGAATCCAGAACGGCGTTCCGTATGACCCTCCTGAACCCACCGATTCCATATTCTGCTAACAGTCATTGGATCTAGACCAACGCGAGCATCAGTGTCGCAATACGATAAACCGCAATCGCTATAGGCTACAACCCGACCTTTATCAAAGTCGGAAACGTGACGGTACGCATTTCTCCTCCTTAAACGAGGCATCACAACAACGTTTCACCAGGCAACGCCGGTCAACTGCTGTTTGTGTATGAGAAATTGGTTGGAAACTTTCCTCATGTCAGCACGTTGTAGGTGTCGCCACCGGCGCCAACCTTGTTGAATGCTCTGAAAAGTTAATCATTTGCATATCACAGCATTTTCGTCCTGCCGGTTAAATTTTACGTCTGTAGCACGTCATCTTCGTGGTGTAGCAATTTTAATGGCCAGTAGTGTAAGTTCCGATCGGTGGCGAAATGGAAACCACTGGGAAAATCCGGTAAAGCTTTGCACTGATGTGTTGGGCAGTGTCACTAGTATGCCCGTCGATCGTGTTTTGAGTGAACAGTGAGCACGTAAAGATGGGTAGGGAATGGCGTCTTCCGCCAAGTATGAGGGCTTGGTTAGAGATTTCGCCTGTGTCATGTAGCCCACATAATACAACTGCTGAGCAGTTCCTTCTTCATACCAATTTTCGGCCGCACACTGCAGCGTTTCCCGATGAGAATTATTTGATTACCCAAAATACAGTCCGTAATTCGCTCCCCCTGTGTCTCATCTTTGCTCACAAGAACCGCTGCCTATGAAGACAAAATTTTTCCACAGACAACGAGCTGCAGACCAGTGCGGATAATTGGCCTAAAGCACAGGCGGCTGCTTTCTATGACGAGGATATTGGAAAGTTGATACAACACTACGACGAAACTCGAAGTTGGAGCGGCGACTGCGTGAAGTAGGTGGAAGGTGTACCTAACAGTTGCAAATAAAACGTTTCTGATTTTCACTGTGGTTTCCATTTACACTCCTGGAAATTGAAATAAGAACACCGTGAATTCATTGTCCCAGGAAGGGGAAACTTTATTGACACATTCCTGGGGTCAGATACATCACATGATCACACTGATAGAACCACAGGCACATAGACACAGGCAACAGAGCATGCACAATGTCGGCACTAGTACAGTGTATATCCACCTTTTGCAGCAATGCAGGCTGCTATTCTCCCATGGAGACGATCGTAGAGATGCTGGATGTAGTCCTGTGGAACGGCTTGCCATGCCATTTCCATCTGGCGCCTCAGTTGGACCAGCATTCGTGCTGGACGTGCAGACCGCGTGAGACGACGCTTCATTCAGTCCCAAACATGCTCAATGGGGGACAGATCCGGAGATCATGCTGGCCAGGATAGTTGACTTACACCTTCTAGAGCACGTTGGGTGGCACGGGATACATGCGGACGTGCATTGTCCTGTTGGAACAGCAAGTTCCCTTGCCGGTCTAGGAATGGTAGAACGATGGGTTCGATGACGGTTTGGATGTACCGTGCACTATTCAGTGTCCCCTCGACGATCACCAGTGGTGTACAGCCAGTGTAGGAGATCGCTCCCCACACCATGATGCCGGGTGTTGGCCCTGTGTGCCTCGGTCGTATGCAGTCCTGATTGTGGCGCTCACCTGCACGGCGCCAAACACGCATACGACCATCATTGGCACCAAGGCAGAAGCGACTCTCATCGCCTGTCGCGACACCACTGGAGGCGGGCTGCACGATGTTGGGGCGTGAGCGGAAGACGGCCTAACGGTGTGCGGGACCGTAGCCCAGCTTCATGGAGACGGTTGCGAATGGTCCTCGCCGATACCCCAGGAGCAACAGTGTCCCTAATTTGCTGGGAAGTGGCGGTGCGGTCCCCTACGGCACTGCGTAGGATCCTACGGTCTTGGCGTGCATCCGTGCGTCGCTGCGGTCTGGTCCCAGGTCGACGGGCACGTGCACCTTCCGCCGACCACTGGCGACAACATCGATGTACTGTGGAGACCTCACGCCCCACGTGTTGAGCAATTCGGCGGTACGTCCACCCGGCCTCCCGCTTGCCCACTATCGCCCTCGCTCAAAGTCCGTCAACTGCACATACGGTTCACGTCCACGCTGTCGCGGCGTGCTACCAGTGTTAAAGACTGCGATGGAGCTCCGTATGCCACGGCAAACTGGCTGACACTGACGGCGGCGGTGCACAAATGCTGCGCAGCTAGCGCCATTCGACGGCCAACACCGCGGTTCCTGGTGTGTCCGCTGTGCTGTGCGTGTGATCATTGCTTGTACAGCCCTCTCGCAGTGTCCGGAGCGAGTATGTTGGGTCTGACACACCGGTGTCAATGTGTTCTTTTTTCCATTTCCAGGAGTGTACTTTCTGGACAACCCTTGTAGTATACGTCAGAAGGCACAACAGTTTGTGTAAGAAATGAAGATGTTTGTGACAGAGCAGGATATGGAGAAAGGAAATGACTGGAACAGTGACCATTGTCAGTTCCAGTACGAAATGTCTTCGTCATCAACACTGTCCCACAGGGGAGAGAAAACTACAGCTAGTGTGTTGCAGTTTGTCCATAGCTCTATCCACAGCTACACAATTGATGTGGCTTTATTAGTGACAGGCCGGCTATATACAAGTTGTACCTCTGTTTTAAAGGGGCACAAGACACTTTCGACTCAAATATTTCAAAAACATTTGAAACAACCTGCCCACGAAACAGTGCTGTGGAGCCACGCAAAAGTGGGAAAATGACTAAGGAACATATGAAAAGTTTTCAGACGATAGTCCTTCGCGAAGCCGGCCGCGGTGGTCTCGCGGTTCTAGGCGCGCAGTCCGGCACCGTGTGACTGCTACGGTCACAGGTTCGAATCCTGCCTCGGGCATGGATGTGTGTGATGTCTTTAGGTTAGTTAGGTTTAAGTAGTTCTAAGTTCTAGGGGACTGATGACCACAGCTGTTAAGTCCCATAGTGCTCAGAGCCATTTGAACCATTTGAACCTTCGCGAACATGTAACAAGTGAAGAGAGCCTATTGCTGCGTGATTCCTGATCGGGTCATACAAATCGTAATCCTTCTGGATGCAAATTTTCCAAAAATGTGCTCAAGATATCGCCACTGAAAACAACAAAATATTGTCAACCCCTTGATATTTATTTATTTCGGCATATAAGCTCTATATCAGAAGGATTGCTCATTCTGGGTGCCAAACCACAACTGAAGATACGTAATCGTTATTTCATCATCAAATTTCACTCTGTGATCTACAATCAAGTTTCTGCATCGAAGTATACGCCTGCATTGCAGTATGCTTGGCGAAAAACAGGTTATGACATTGACCTACCCATATGATCAGCTGAAAATATAATCAGTGTGTCTTTTTATATTGAATTGCTTGAATGCGGAAGTGATTTTGAATGTAAAAACGTGGCTTTAGTGAGTGGTGTGGTATCAACGTTCAATACCACGCTTGTTAGGGGTTGCAGTTGTCGGCCGCGGTCCGTATTAGTATCGTTGGACCCGCGAGTCGCGACCAGCGCCGCTAGCGCCGCCCCGCGGCTTGTATCAAGTTTCTAGCGAGCTCTCGTCCACTCTTGGTCGGGACGTCAAGTAGTAAAGTAGCATAGCCTTCAGCTGATAGGAAGCAACCTCTAACAAGGCGCTTAGTAACGTATGGCCTAAGTGAGACCTCAATAGCTATCTGTTTATAATTATATGTATGCAGCCAAGAAGAATCCTGTACAACCAGTTAAGTGCAACATATATATTATTTTTTACCAACCACTTCTAATTATTTTAGTTGTTGCAGATCCAGATGATGCAGCCAGCACCTTATCGACGTTACTGACAAACCTGCTGTGATTTATGTGTTTCTATTTAGCATTGGCCACCAGTCAACATTGGCGACGACTCGTTCGTCGTCATCGTAAGAAGGGGTGCACAGTTTCACAGTTTTCTCTTCCAATTTGTTTTAACTACTTCATTGCCAACCTGCATCTGCACTATGGGGCCCACTATAAGCACTATCCGTTGTATGGGATATGTGTGTTGAGCGCTGTTATATTAATTTTAAGCAGAGGGTTTTTGGCATTGTTGACTGAAAATGTAGTGATACACTGACGTCATTGAATTACGTAGTATTTCCCTCCTATGGCACTGATATCTTGTTACTTTGTTTCCATCTATTAAAATGTCACTCGTCGTAAAATGCAACGAATTTGCATGGTAGCGACGCAGACCACTGTTTTCTTTATGAAAGAGTGTTATTGTAACCAAGGTTTCTTATGGTTCCAAGCATTTAACGTCAAAGGTGTCCCCTGTAAGTGTAAAATGGCAGGAGAATAAGAAACCCCGCTTGTCTTAAATTTGAAGTTTTAGGAAATCGAAGATGGTGGAACTGGGCTACTTATCCTGTGTTTAACATGGCAAGAAATTCAAAAGTCTGACATCGCAGCTCGCTTGTACTGAAGATGGTGCAGCCTGCATGGTTTTCAGATTTCTCTTTACCTTCTTGCTCCATGCCCATTCGTGCTAAGTTCATGATAAATGTGACCTACTATGATTAATTTTTAAACAGTTGTCTCTAATGGTTTGTCTACTGGGCGTGTTGTAGGAAAGTATAGGATCTTTTATGTGTTTATTTAAACAACAGTGGGCTGCAAGACCGCTGCAGCAATTACTAGATATCGACACTGGGCAGCACTATCTCTGCCGGTCGATATCACGCAGTGCTGGGGCTTGTCCTTTATCTCCGGCAATGGATTCGTAAGCGAAGACTTGCCGAGCGAGGGTTCACTGTTGAGTGCCTGACATTACATGATTCCCGCTACAGTCAGTTAGACACTGCAACACTCGATCGGACGGATATGGAGCTAGTTTCATTCGCTAAGAATGTAACAACGTGGGAAAGCCCTAAAGCTGTTCCACTTCTATGCCTCTGACGATTTCTTTTCGAAAGCGACGCTATTTCTAGTGCACCAACATTCGACTGTTATCGATGCATGGGATAGCAATAAAGCTATGCTCTTCCTAGAGTTGCGTATTCTGGAAAGCAACGCAAGGTTATTCTATATATGTATATACTCTGCACACACAGTGAAGGACTGACATGCGCTTCACCACGGACTTACTACATGCTATATGTGATCTTCATTTATAGCTGAATGGAAATGTTTGTTTTTAACATGATGCTTGATTGTGGTTTTGTGTTTTCACTCATCTGAGTACAAAGACTCAATACTCACAAAGGTGATCTGAGATTTATATAGCTGTGTGGAACTATGATTTTTCAACAATTCCTACATCCTCTAAATCACTGCCTCTTCGTAATATTATTTTTAAGTCTTTGTTGGTTAAGGAACATGGGATCATCAGACTGGAGGCAAACATACGAGATTTTCCACAAATGTTGCAGAAAACTTCTAGGGGAGGTGGGGCATATCATAAGGATTGAGAACTGCATAGAAACCCACTGCCGCAAACATCGTCGTTCTCCGGTAGGAATGGCTGTTCATTGGCATTTGAACTGGTCATTCCCACGTCGATGGTTTGGGTGTGGTGTACCGGTTCCCTGGACCCCCACACTAACCGGATTTATCGATCCTTTGTTTGTCTTTGTGGGAAGTCATGAAATCTCTCGTGTATCGTCACCCAGTGGAGTCTGAAATGGATCTCGTCGCAACCAATCGTCTGCACGGTTGCTACAATCAGAGAAAGTCCCAGTGTATTCTTGCGTGTCTGGCAATCAATAGAAGGTTAGCATCAGGCATGTGCGGTGTCTGATGGCACAAACTTTAAGCATCTGTTATAACATTAGAGCTGTACGCATATCGTACACGATGTGTATTCATTAAGTCCAATAAATGTTTCAAAAAAATGTGTTACCCTTCGCATCTTCGACATCTGCTGCCACTTAACCCTGACGTTTGCGACCATAGGTTGCTGTGCAGTTCTCAATCCTTATTATGTGCCCTCTCCCCCCCCCCCCCCCCCCCCCCCCTCCCTTGAAGTCTGTCGCAACATTTCTGGGATATCCTGCATAGAACTATAGAAATAACGATCTATTTGACTCTATGTAAGGGCGTCTAAATGTATTAAGTGTAAACATGCGGTATTTATTATATACCAATCACTTTTGTGTATTTCAAACTACAAAACAAGTGCTATGTTATGTTTAAAAGAGTTCTTTTTAACAGTTTGGCAATAGGGGCAATAAGAATACACGGAAGTAGATAAGTAAACCTCCGTAACCGAGAAAAGATTATTAACTATGTTCAGTCTGTCTACAGTTTCAATTATTTACTTGTAAACTTTCTAGCGGATTAAAACGGTGTCCGCCGGCCGTGGTGGCCAAGCGGTTAAAGGCGCTACGGTCTGGAACCGCGCGGCCGCTACGGTCGCAGGTTCGAATCCTGCCTCGGGCATGGATGTGTGTGATGTCCTTAGGTTAGTTAGGTTTAAGTAGTTCTATGTTCTAGGGGACTGATGACCTTAGAAGTTAAGTCCCATAGTGCTCAGAGCCATTTGAACCATTTGAAAACGGTGTCCGGGACCAAAACTGAAACTCGTGACCTTTGCATTTCGCAGGCACGTGCCCTACCGACTGACCTCCGAACCACGATACACATCTCCTCCAGACAATTTTACTTCCACTAGTACCTCGGCTCCTACCTTCCCACACAGTCTTAATCCGCCAGGAACTTTCATACCAGCGCACACGCCGCTTCAGAGGGAAAAATTCTTTCTGGTAACATTCCCCAGACAGTGGCTGAGCCATATGTCCTCAACACCCTTTCTTACAGGAGTGCTGGTCTTGCAAGTGTTACTGGAGATCTTCTGTGAAGTTAGGAAGATAGGAGGCGAGACACTGGTGGAAGTAAAGCTGTAAGGAGGCGTTAGGCCAGTCGGTAGAGCAATTGCCTCCAAAAGACGAAGGTCCAGGGTTCAAGTCTCAGTCCGGCAAACAGATTTAATACGTCACGAAGTTTCATATCAGCGCACACTCCGCTGCAGAGTGGGAATTGTTAATTCGCATTCCAACAAGTATTATTTCCAGTGCTTTTTTTTTTCCTAGAAAAAAAGGTGCCGATCCTCACAAAGAAGATGTTACTCTAGCAGCTTCCACAGTTTTAACATATAATCCATTGTACCCTCATCGTTTCTAGGCCGCTTCTTGCTTTTGCTATCAACTACAGAATAATGACCTTGGAGCATTCATGAATCTACATACCAAGTGGTTATAATTGTGTGGTGTCACCGCCAGACACCACACTTGCTAGGTGGTAGCCTTTAAATCGGCCGCGGTCCGGTAGTATACGTCGGACCCGCGTGTCGCCACTATCAGTGATTGCAGACCGAGCGCCGCCACACAGCAGGTCTAGAAAGCCTTCCTAGCACTCGCCCCAGTTGTACAGCCGACTTTGCTAGCGATGGTTCACTGACAAAATACGCTCTCATTTGCCGAGACGATAGTTAGCATAACCTTCAGCTACGTCATTTGCTACGACCTAGCAAGGCGCCATTACCAGTTTCTATTGATGCTGTAAAACATGTACCGTCAAGAGCGATGTTCACCATTTACGGATTAAGGTTAAGTATTCCAACAGCTACGTCCTTTTTTGCTAAAGTCTAACTTCCTTGACCTGTTCCAGACCTCATGCCAGCCTGCGTGAGCTAAAACGTGTGCCTTTCGGCTTCCTCTCATAGTGGGTTGGCTCTTTTGCCAATCCACAACAAACTGAACTGACGGTGTTCTGAGAGTTGCAATGCAGGATGAATACTTCACAGTATGCTGAAACATCATAGGTATGTTCATTGGCTCAAATGGCACTGAGCACTATGGGACTTAACATCTGAGGCCATCAGTCCCCTAGACTTAGAACTACTTCAACCTGACTAACCTAAGGACATCACACACATCCACGCCCGAGGCAGGATTCGAACGTGCGACCGCAGCAGCAGCGCGGTTCCGGACTGAAGGACCTAGAACCGCTTGGCCACAGCGGCCGGCGGTATGTTCATTAATCGGTGTGTTGGTGGAGTATGATGGAAAAAAATAATTCCAGTTTCCGCAACCAGGTAAAAATATGGCGCTGTTAACAGTCACACTGCAGTGTGGGTGCAGAAATAGGAGAGGAACGATGAAACACACCATAACGGTGGCACATTTGTTAGGACATGGTCACAAGTTACAACGTGCATCCAATATGGTCTCCCGACCCAGCAGCATGCTGCATCTCTAACACGACATGGTCGACAGATGCTTGCGGCATATCCAGTGTAATCAGAGCGATACACTGAGGTGACAAAAAAAAATATTGAGCCATTCTGCCTCTACAGCCGTCTATAATTGTGAAGGTGTTGCCTGTGCAGGATTTTGTTCACGAACTGACCTCTCGATTATGTGCCGTTACTGTTCTATGGGATTCATGTCAGGCGAGCTGGATGGCCAAATCATTCTCTCGAATTGTCTTCAATGTTCTTCAAACCAGTCGTGAACAGTTGTGGCTGAGTGACATGGCGCACAGTCATCCATAAAAATGCCATCGTGGAATGGTTGCAAATGGTCTCCAAACAGCCGAACATAACTATTTTCAGTGAATGCTCCTGTCAGTTGGACAGGACGACCCAGTCCATTCCATGTAAACACAGTCCACACCATTATGAAGCCACCAACAACTTCCACAATACCCAGTTGACGACTTGGGTCCATGGCTTCGAGGGGTCTGCACCACACTCGAATGCTACCAACAGCTCTTACCAATTGAAATTTGGAGTCAGCTGACCAGGCCACGGTTTTTCATTCGTCTAGGGCCCAAAAGATACGGTTATGAGGTCAGCAGAGGCACTGCAGGTGATGTGCTGTCAGCAAAGGCACTCGCGTTGGCCGTCTGCTGTCATAGCCCATTGCTGCCAGATTTTGCCTCAGTGTTCTAAAGAGTACCTTAGTCGTACGTCCCACGTTGATTTCTGCAGTTATTATTTGCATTGTTGCTTGTCTCTTAGCACTGACAACTCTACGGAAACACTCTGGCTCTCGGTTGTTAAGTGAATGCCACCATCTAACAAGTTGACCGTGGTGACAGGTAACGCATGAAATTTAGTATTCTCGGCACATACTTGACACTATGAATGTCGAAATATTGACTTCCCAGACGATTTCCGAAATGTAATGTCCCATGCGCCTAGCTCCAGCTACCATTCCGCGTTCAAAGTCCGTTAACTCCCGTCGTGCGGACAAAATCGCGTCGGAAACCTGTTGCACCATAACTCTAGTGCTCTACTGATTTATTTTGCTTTTGTTTCATTTAATATTACATCGTTAAGCTTCTGTAAATGTGTGTGATTGAATAGATAACACAAAATTGTATTCTCCTTTCTTTGTTAAAACTTTGATGTCATGATTTGATCCTATACAATGTAGTATATCTGTAATTTAAATTCTTTGTCCCATTTGGGGGGAACAAAACTTACTGTATATAATCGTAATTTCTATGTGAATAATTTTTTTGTGGAAATGTAAATATGTGCAAATGTTCTGTTTTATTTAATGCATTTGGTTGCTGTTATGTAAACTGCTGATCCTCACTTAGGGTTATTAGTTAGTTTGTATGCAAAAGGTGTAGTGGTTCCCCTCGGGAACGGAACTGTGTAGCGCGCGCAAATTGTGGTTGGCCTTGGTAGAAAAGGTGGAACAAGAGTCAGTCGGGGACGAGCCACCAGTCGGGGACGAGCTACGAGTCGGGGACGAGCTACCAAACTGTGCACTGCCATGAAAAAGATGCATATTGTGCTGGTTCCGAGAGAGGCTTTTTCTGCTACTTTCCAACGCCTCGGATGGATGGATAAATAGCTGGAACTATTCTGGAATTTGTATCTATCATCGCCACCAAGAAATGACAGAGTCCAGCAATTCTACCCGCAATTTCACCTACCAACATGCAGTTGTCACCACATTGCGCAATCATTGCATCGGAATGCTATAATGATGTACAGTGAAGGATCAGTTTAATGGATGTGTTAATGTGCTCAAATATAAGGTAATTTATATCTGAATTTATGTACCTACCTTGATTCTTCTCATCATAACACCTCTCAGGTTCCTCTCCGTTTGAACTAAAGTGATTTCCGAGTGTCCTTACTGAAAGAACATTAAAGCCCAGTGTTTTGCTAATTGATGCCTCTTGAACATAGTAAAAAGAAAGTTAAAGTTAATGTGGCAAGAGAGTGAGTTAAGGTTAATGATGCTTGATAAAAATAACTTTCCTAGTAAAACTGCTTATTAATGTGTTGTTGCCAACTTGAAATTAAAAGTTCTTAAGACTGAGGCTTATAAAGTTTAGCTTAGTAAATGATCACATTACTGCCTGTTGTAAATCGCAGAAAGTGAGTCAGTATCTTACATATGTGTTAATTTTGTGTCTCACGGTAGTAAAAGTGGAAAACTGCAGTTGTGAAACATTCTATACTCATGTTTGCTCAGTGTTTGTCTCTCTTGTGTATTAGAAGTGCATATTAATAGTATAACAGGATCCACAGTTTGTCTATTGTGTTAATGCTCGGTAACAAGTAACGGAAAGCCCACTAATTAGGAAAACCATAATATCTTTATTCAAATGATAGTGAGAACCAACCTGTTAGTGGATTCCAATTAACTTTCATTTTAAATAGTAAAGTATTTAACTGAGAGAGAATTAACCTATGTACAATTTATGATCCTGCAGTGAATGTTAATAGTAATGATATAAAGACCATTCAGTTTGAACAAGTCCTGAAAGTAATAGAGTGTTTCGATATCTGTTATATGTTTGCAAATAGTTTGTGCTGCTCTAACTGTTAGTTTCAATCTTACCGTAAACATATGTATGTGTCAGAGTTCATTGCACTCGCGTGGGACAAAGTATAGGTTGTGTTTATCCGTTAAAATTACTAATAACTATTTTCTAGAACAAGGATGTTAATCATTCTCTTGCCTAGTTAGGCTGGCGACCGTTTTCTTTATACGTTAAACAGTGCAGATAGGCAAAATTTTGTTTGTTACTGTTCAAATATTTACGTAATTCTGACTTTCATTTCCGATAAGCCACCTCTGTTAGGTACAACACGGTCAACATAACAAAATTCCTCTCAGAGGGTAACACTGCTCTGTTGCTTTATACCATAATTGCTTTAATAAGACAGTTTTATTTCACAACCTGCCTCCAGCTTCGAGGTTATGGTATAGTAGTAGCAGAAGGACAGGAGTGTTATAAACCTTTTCTCATGAATCACCCGTGTATCGATTACAGCTACGGCAATACACTGCCCTCTTATTCCATGTGTTTGCAATACTACCCTGATGTGTATATGTGCATATCGCTATGTTATTATTTTTTGTCACCTCGGTTTATGTCGTCCTATGCTGTTCTTCAGATCAGGAGGAGTCCAGATACACCCCTGATGAACGCGATCTTTGAGATATTCCCGCAACCAGATGTTACACGGACTGTGGTCTGGGGATCTAGAAGACCACATAACTTGAAATTGCTTAGAGATGATGCAGTCGTTACCGAAGCTTTCTCGAAGCTGATGTTTCACCTAGCAAGTGACATGTGGTGACGCCGCATCTTGCATGAAAATAGTGTTGTAGGCTCAGGTGCGTTCTTGTGAAGCTAGAATCGAGTGTTGCACAAGGTTCAAAATAGTTCAAATGGTTCTTAGCACTGTGGGACTTAACAGCTGAGGTCATTAGTCCACTAGAACTTAGAACTACTTAAACCTAACTAACCTAAGGACATCACACACATCCCTGCCCGATGCAGGATTCGAACCAGCGACTGTAGCGGTTATAATGTGCAGATATCATTGTACACCTAACAGGCTCGCGGTTATAATGTGCAGATATCATTGTACACCTAACAGGCTCGCGAGAAGTCATCTTCTCGAAGAAAACGTAATGGGAATGAAGCAGATTGTGAAACCGCACCACACACATATTTTGAATGAACTGGATGTTCTTGCACAACATGTGGGGGAGTAGAACCCCACATCCGACAGTTCTGTGCGTTCACGGCGCCATGCAGAGTGAAATGTGCCTCGCTCATCCAAAGAATATTCCCCAGCCACATGGCATCTGTTTCCATGTGTGCCAAAAAACGAAGGACAAAGTCACAGCGTTGTAGCCTATCTTGGGGCTTCATTTAGTGCACATTCTGGATCTCGTAGGCATACCAGTGTAAAATGCGCAGCAAAATTTTTGAAGTGTTGACCAGTGGAGAAACAACTCCTGTGACGCAGCTGGAGCTCTGGCTGAAGAATTTGAGGCATGTGCTGCGCGGTCAGTTATAGTTGCAGCAACTTCAACTGCCATGCCAATGAGCCGCTTCTCTCTCCCTGCTGCACCACCTAATGCACCTATTTCTTTAAATTTCTTGATCATATTCTTTATGATGATGGCGTCCTCTTGGGTAAAATATTCCGGAGGTAAAATAGTCCCCCATTCGGATCTCCGGGCGGGGACTACTCAAGAGGATGTCGTTATCAGGAGAAAGAAAACTGGCGTTCTACGGATCGGAGCGTGGAATGTCAGATCCCTTAATCGGGCAGGTAGGTTAGAAAATTTAAAAAGAGAAATGGATAGGTTGAAGTTAGATATAGTGGGAATTAGTGAAGTTCGGTGGCAGGAGGAACAAGACTTCTGGTCAGGTGACTACAGGGTTATAAACACAAAATCAAATAGGGGTAATGCAGGAGTAGGTTTAATAATGAATAGGAAAATAGGAATGCGGGTAAGCTACTACAAACAGCATAGTGAACGCATTATTGTGGCCAAGATAGATACGAAGCCCACACCTACTACAGTAGTACAAGTTTATATGCCAACTAGCTCTGCAGATGACGAAGAAATTAAAGAAATGTATGATGAAATAAAAGAAATTATCCAGATTGTGAAGGGAGACGAAAATTTAATAGTCATCGGTGACTGGAATTCGAGTGTAGGAAAAGGGAGAGAAGGAAACATAGTAGGTGAATATGGATTGGGGGACAGAAATGAAAGAGGAAGCCACCTGGTAGAATTTTGCACAGAGCACAACATAATCATAGCTAACACTTGGTTTAAGAATCATGAAAGAAGGTTGTATACATGGAAGAACCCTGGAGATACTAAAAGGTATCAGATAGATTATATAATAGTAAGACAGAGATTTAGGAACCAGGTTTTAAATTGTAAGACATTTCCAGGGGCAGATGTGGACTCTGACCACAATCTATTGGTTATGACCTGTAGATTAAAACTGAAGAAACTGCAAAAAGGTGGGAATTTAAGGAGATGGGACCTGGATAAACTAAAAGAACCAGAGGTTGTACAGAGATTCAGGGAGAGCATAAGGGAGCAATTGACAGGAATGGGGGAAATAAATACAGTAGAAGAAGAATGGGTAGCTTTGAGGGATGAAGTAGTGAAGGCAGCAGAGGATCAAGTAGGTAAAAAGACGAGGGCTAGTAGAAATCCTTGGGTAACAGAAGAAATATTGAATTTAATTGATGCAAGGAGAAAATATAAAAATGCAGTAAGTGAAACAGGCAAAAAGGAATACAAACGTCTCAAAAATGAGATCGACAGGAAGTGCAAAATGGCTAAGCAGGGATGGCTAGAGGACAAATGTAAGGATGTAGAGGCCTATCTCACTAGGGGTAAGATAGATACCGCCTACAGGAAAATTAAAGAGACCTTTGGAGAAAGGAGAAACACTTGTATGAATATCAAGAGCTCAGATGGAAACCCAGTTCTAAGCAAAGAAGGGAAAGCAGAAAGGTGGAAGGAGTATATAGAGGGTCTATACAAGGGCGATGTACTTGAGGACAATATTATGGAAATGGAAGAGGATGTAGATGAAGAAAATATGGGAGATACGATACTGCGTGAAGAGTTTGACAGAGCACTGAAAGACCTGAGTCGAAACAAGGCCCCCGGAGTAGACAATATTCCATTGGAACTACTGACGGCCGTGGGAGAGCCAGTCCTGACAAAACTCTACCATCTGGTGAGCAAGATGTATGAAACAGGCGAAATACCCTCAGACTTCAAGAAGAATATAATAATTCCAATCCCAAAGAAAGCAGGTGTTGACAGACGTGAAAATTACCGAACTATCAGCTTAATAAGTCACAGCTGCAAAATACTAACACGAATTCTTTACAGACGAATGGAAAAACTAGTAGAAGCCAACCTCGGGGAAGATCAGTTTGGATTCCGTAGAAACACTGGAACACGTGAGGCAATACTGACCTTACGACTTATCTTAGAAGAAAGATTAAGGAAAGGCAAACCTACGTTTCTAGCATTTGTAGACTTAGAGAAAGCTTTTGACAATGTTGACTGGAATACTCTCTTTCAAATTCTAAAGGTGGCAGGGATAAAATACAGGGAGCGAAAGGCTATTTACAATTTGTACAGAAACCAGATGGCAGTTATAAGAGTCGAGGGACATGAAAGGGAAGCAGTTGTTGGGAAGGGAGTAAGACAGGGTTGTAGCCTCTCCCCGATGTTGTTCAATCTGTATATTGAGCAAGCAGTAAAGGAAACAAAAGAAAAATTCGGAGTAGGTATTAAAATTCATGGAGAAGAAATAAAAACTTTGAGGTTCGCCGGTGACATTGTAATTCTGTCAGAGACAGCAAAGGACTTGGAAGAGCAGTTGAATGGAATGGACAGTGTCTTGAAAGGAGGATATAAGATGAACATCAACAAAAGCAAAACAAGGATAATGGAATGTAGTCTAATTAAGTCGGGTGATGCTGAGGGAATTAGATTAGGAAATGAGGCACTTAAAGTAGTAAAGGAGTTTTGCTATTTGGGGAGCAAAATAACTGATGATGGTCGAAGTAGAGAGGATATAAAATGTAGGCTGGCAATGGCAAGGAAAGCATTTCTGAAGAAGAGAAATTTGTTAACATCCAGTATTGATTTAAGTGTCAGGAAGTCATTTCTGAAAGTATTCGTATGGAGTGTAGCCATGTATGGAAGTGAAACATGGACGATAAATAGTTTGGACAAGAAGAGAATAGAAGCTTTCGAAATGTGGTGCTACAGAAGAATGCTGAAGATTAGATGGGTAGATCACATAACTAATGAGGAAGTATTGAATAGGATTGGGGAGAAGAGAAGTTTGTGGCACAACTTGACCAGAAGAAGGGATCGGCTGGTAGGACATGTTCTGAGGCATCAAGGGATCACCAATTTAGTATTGGAGGGCAGCGTGGAGGGTAAAAATCGTAGAGGGAGACCAAGAGATGAATACACTAAGCAGATTCAGAAGGATGTAGGTTGCAGTAGGTACTGGGAGATGAAAAAGCTTGCACAGGATAGAGTAGCATGGAGAGCTGCATCAAACCAGTCTCAGGACTGAAGACCACAACAACAACAACATTCTTTATCCCATTTATTGACATGGGGCCTCTTTTGTTTCTGTCGGCGACATTCCCACGACGCAGCGCTGCTGTTGCTGCCATTCTGGAAACAACTCCACCAGCAGTACACGCTCTTTCTTCTCAATAGCCATTGCATTTCGGACGGAAAACTTCTACCTTCTCAACCCTTTACACCAACAGTCATTTCAAAAGAGAAATGAGCACATATCGCCAAGCTACAAACAGCATACTGACCTCAAAACAGGAAACATTTTACATTCTCAAAATATCCACGGGTATGCTGCCTGTCTATAGTGTCCAACGGGCACAATATTTCGGCGATCATACATGTCGCCATCATCAGGTGAACTGACGGACTGAGCTCCTGTGAACGTGTCGGCACGGAGATCCGTACGCTATGGCTGCTCAGAGGGAACTGGGTTCGGTCGCGGCGGCGGCCGATTTAAATACCCACCGCCCGCGGCGCGCTCCCTCCGCCGTCCGCGCCCCGCACCACGGTCGCGCGGTGGAACAGATTGCGACGGCGTCTGAAATGACGTCGGTGTGTTGGCTCTGTCCGCCGTGGTCGTCACAACTATGCGTTTGCTCGATTTACTCTTGATTAACCCGATCGCTGGTTCCCAAGCCTTGCTAAGATTATAGCCACAGTCACGGTTTATGAGGTCGTGGCTATAATCTTAGCAAGGCTTGGGAACCAGCGATCGGGTTAATCAAGAGTAAATCGAGCAAACGCATAGTTGTGACGACCACGGCGGACAGAGCCAACACACCGACGTCATTTCAGACGCCGTCGCAATCTGTTCCACCACGCGACCGTGGCGCGGGGCGCGGACGGCGGAGGGAGCGCGCCACGGGCGGAGGGTATTTAAATCGGCCGCCGCCGCGACCGAACCCAGTTCCCTCTGAGCAGCCATAGCGTACGGATCTCCGTGCCAGCACGTTCACAGGAGCTCAGTCCGTCAGTTCACCTGATGATGGCGACATGTATGATCGCCGAAATATTGTGCCCGTTGGACAATATAGACCGGCAGCATACCCGTGGATATTTTGATTATCAAATACGCCGGGAGAAACTCAAGAATCACATTTTACATTCTGACTGATTACAGTGTGGTATTTTCACCTAGTGGCAGAAAGTGGAACTATTATTTTTTTAAGCATACTCTGCGGGCGCTCTGGTTAATGATCTTCCCTACGGCGTTTCAGCGTCCTGCGATGCATACAGCATATAGTGCAGCACTCAGAACTCCCTCAATTTAATTATAACCACCTGATATTTGTTGGGTCTGAACTGAATGAGAAGAGGTCCTACTACCCTGTAGTGCAGAAGTCGTTCATACAATCATTCGTTGGAAAATATTCCAGTTGTGCCCAAAATGTGCTTACAGGAAGTAGTATATTTGGGAACTTATTTTCTTGAAGATATTCACAGAAACCACGAATTCCCTTTCTTTCATTTAAGTGCAATTTGTAAGCTAATTTCCTAATTTCGGCTTCGTCAAATGTAAGATGCTTCCCATGATTTTCTGGCGTATTCTTACAATCCAAAATCTTGGTGCACTCAGGCAAATCAACATAACCTCCTTGGAGCAGACAATTTCCAACAGCTTCTTTCAGACCTTTATAGACATCACATGAACTAATTTCAGGACTGTGTCTTTTATTTTTGTGGAGTTCAGTCCTTTTGAACTTCATGGTCTTCTTACTTTAAAGAGAGCTACTGTAGCATTTTCAATTTTCTTCAAAAATTTGCACTTTATTCATTATCTTCCTGTGTGCCTTGTACATTTCAATATTTTTCTCTTGTAGACCTAAACTTAGTACGCTATGTTCTTGAAGAGCATCACACATAGACCCAAGTCAAGAACAAAAATCACATGCTACTTTTTTTGCTCCTAAAAAAATTATATTCAAGGTCATGAAGTAGTTCAATATCGTTGGAAATGGAAATGAGCGTTTGGCGTCATTGGCCGGGAGGCCCCCCGCGGGGCAGGTCCGGCCGCCATAGCGCAGGTCTTATTACATTCGGCGCCACATTGGGCGACCTGCACGCCGGATGGGGATGAAATGATGATGAACACAACACAACACCCAGTCCCAGAGCGGAGAAAATCTCCGACCCAGCCGGGAATCGAACCCGGGCCCAGAGGACGGCAATCCGTCACGCTGACCACTCAGCTACTGGGGCGGACGTTCAATATCGTTCATATGATATGATATTGGCCTCTCAGCCAATGGGATCACAATAAAGTGGCGGACCTCTAATAGCTCAATGTGGATCCAGCACCCCTTTGTCATTCCTCTTATAATGAGCAAATGGCATTGGTGGCCGGGAGACCCCTCGCGGGGCGGTTCGGCCGCCGCTCCACAAGTTCTTTAACGCCTCTACGGCGACTTGCGAGTGAATGAGGATGAAATGATGATGAAAGACACACAACACCCAGTCATCTCGAGGCAGAGAAAACCCCTGACCCCGCCGGGAATCGAACCCGGGCCCCCGTGCGCAGAAAGCGAGAATGCTACCGCAAGACCACGAGCCGCGGACATCCCCCTTATCATCTCTTATAAGTAGCTCAACTGTGCATATCCCTCTTCATTAGAGGTCTGAGCATCGCGGTACGGTAGTGCAGGTTTGTTGTAAACAATAGCAAATTATCAACAATAATTTTCTCTTTGTAGCTCATCTGCATGAGCCTAGTCAGTTGTACTCTGTAGTGGAAGGGTTTGTAAATAACAACAGTAATATTAAAAAATAACTTATGCTTTAGTATGAACAATATCGCTCTTTGCAATACATTTATTTTTTACAATCATTTGTTTATTAAAAGTTTTTGGCTTCCATTTACAATGCTGTTTGTTTCTGTGAGATACACAGTTTATTTTTTATTTACAGTCATTTTTATTCTAGTTGATTAAAATATTTTTTTCTGTACAAAGCTTATGTTACACAGACAGTGGTTTTTTTTTACGAAGCAATTTTTTTCTTATATACAATAATTTTAAATTTCTTGTTGTTGTATTTACACATACACAAATTAGCTTTATTTACAAAGTAATCTTTTTGAAAAATTATGACTAACAGATACAATAACTTAAATACTAGATTTCCTGCTACGTATTTACAGTTTCCTGATTCCTTTCATTTAAGACATAAAATATTTACATTTTCTGTGACTACAGTATTTGCATTTAATCAATCACTTCTTTCTTTCTGTTTACATTTAATGGATGATTTCTGTTCTATATACCACATACACACACACACACACACACACACATATATATATATATATATATATATATATATATATATAAAAACCAACTGCAAAGAAATATACAGCCACACACCCAGTCACTCCAGAAGACGGTGTGAGTATGGGAGAGTCCCGATCCCTCACATATAAAACATTTGTCATCATAATGGGACAGCACTACTTTCTGCTGCACTGCAGTATGTACCGTGCGGTTAAAGGCGCTGCAGTCTGGAACCGCAAGACCGCTACGGTCGCAGGTTCGAATCCTGCCTCGGGCATGGATGTTTGTGATGTCCTTAGGTTAGTTAGGTTTAACTAGTTCTAAGTTCTAGGGGACTAATGACCTCAGCAGTTGAGTCCCATAGTGCTCAGAGCCATTTGAACCATTTTTTTTGCAGTATGTACGTAAATTCCTCTCGAAACAAAGATTATCTCGTGCACCATGCAGATCTGCATCTACACAGATACCACGCAAGCCGCCGTAGGCTGCACGTCGGAGGGTACCCTGTACCACTACTAGACATTTCCTTTTCTCTTCTACTCGCAAACAGAGCGAGGGAAGACAACTGTCTACATGCATCTGCATGAGCCCTAATTTCTCGAAACTTATTTTCGAGGTCCTTACGCGCAATTTATGTTGGCCGCAGTAGAATCGTTCGGCAGTCGCCTTCAAATTCCAGTTCTGTAAATTTGCGCAATATTGCCTTGCGAAAAGACCATAGTCCTCCCCCCACAGATTCCCATTTCAGTTCATGAAGCATCTCTGCAATACTTGAGTGCTGATCGAATCTACTTGTAAAAATCTAGCAGCCCGCTTCTGAATTGCTTTGATGCCTTCCTTTAATCCGAACTGGTATGGATCCCAAACACTCGAGCAGTACTCAAGAATAGGTCGCATCAGCGTCCTGTAATCGGTCTCGTTAACAGATGAACCCCACTTTCATAAAACTCTCCCAATGAACCGAAGTCGATCGTTCGCCTTCCCTACCACGATTTTCATATGCTCGTTCCATTTCATATCGCTTTGCAACGTTACAACCAGATATCTAAACGACTTGACTGTGTCAAGTAGGACACTAGTAATACTGTAACCGAACATTCCAGGTTTGTTCCTCCTACTCATACGCATTAACTTACACTTTTCCACATTTAGAGCTAGGTGCCATTCATCACACCAACTAGAAACTTTGTCTAAGTCATCTTCTATCTTCCTATAGTCACACAACTTCGACACCTTACCGTACACTACAGCATCAACAGCAAACAACCGAAGATAGCTGCCTACACGTCAACCAAATGATCTATTTATATATAGAACAACAGCGATCCTGTCACACTTCCCTGGGGCACTGCTGACGATACCCTTGTTTCTGATGAACATTCGCCGTCGAGGACAACATACTGCGTCATATTACTTAAAAAGTCTGTGAACTAATTTCAAATGCTCGTACCTTCGTTAACAGCCTGCAGTGGGGCACCGTATCAAATCTAGAATTATGGAATCTGGCTGTTGCCCTTCATCCATAGTTCACAGCATATCATTTGAGGAAAGGGGAAGCTGAGTTTCACACTAATGATGCTTTCTAAAACCAAGCTGATGTCTACACCAGAGTCACGTGTGTTTGTTTTATTTTTTTATGTATATTTTGTTTAATTCGTTTGGGACTTTGCGCTGGGTGAGAGATTCACAATAAATGCAAGCTAGGTAAGAGGCCCATGCCTTAGAGTACTCTTTGTAAGACCGAATTGGAATTCCATCCGTACCTGGTGATTTATTTGCTTTTAAATCTTTCAGTTGTTCCTCTACACCAGGGACGCTTATTACCATGTCGTCCCTACAAGAGTCTTTCCGATGGTTCAAAAAAATTGTTCAAATGGCTCTGAGCACTATGGGACTTAACTTCTGAGGTAATCAGACCCCTATAACGTAGAGCTACTTAAGCCTAGCTAACCTAAGGACATCACACACATCCATGCCCGAGGCAGGACTCGAACCCGCGACCGTAGCGGCCCCGCGGTTCCAGACTGTAGCGCCTAGAACCGCTCGGCCACCCCAGCCGGCCCCGATAGTCAAATGACGGTATGTTTCTATTATTCTCCTGTGTGAACGATTTCTTGAACGTGAATTTTATTCGGGTTTCATTTTGCTATCTTCAACTACCACACCAGACTGGTCAACAAGGGACTGAGTGGCAGCCTTAGACACGCTTAGCGATTTTGCGTAGGACACCATATGTGGAGCTGAGCCAATGCCCTTTAGGAAACACCTCTTGTAATCTTTGATCGTGAAAATCTTTCAGGCTGCATGGTGCACAACCTTAACCTACCTCTGGATGGCACCTGCATCTGTACATTTGTTTTACATCTTGGATCTGAGCCTCACGAACACCACAATTTGCTAATTATTCGCCTCGTTTTACATTAGACTGATAACCTTTTTGTTTTGTGGTGTTATCCGCCTCATACCCGGACGTGTCGAACTCTTCGTGATTGTAACTAATTACTTCATATGGATCGCACTCTTTCACCCAGTAGATTAAACTGCCTGTATCCATATGAAGCAACTTGGGGTCAGCAAAGTTTGGCTTAGTAAACTCTCACTGAAAGCTGTACATGTGGAGTTTGGAGAGGTCCAGAACACACTTATCGATACAGACAGGTTTCATGACTGCGCTGAAACTCTGACCATTTCCACAGTGACTAGTTCTTCATTGAAGATGATGATCCTTTTGAAATTTGATATGACACCGTAATCTCTTGCACCGTAACACCTATCCCACCAGTACACCAAATGAACTTCATGGTATTATCTAACATTCTCATGGTTTTTCCGAAAATTGAGTTATTCATTAATTTATTACAGTCTTTCTCAAAATAGCATGTCGTGACAGTAATCTGGTCAGTATTTAAAACAGCGTACTCCTTCAAGCAGGCATGCTACTTGAAGAAGATTATGTGGGTGGTAGTAACAAGTTTCATCCCCAACCTGAGATACTGCTGGGGATTTCTTTATTGGGTAATTTAACGATTTTTCCCCCAGCGTTGTCAACAGCTTCGGAATGCAACCATTTCGTGGGACCATGTGCTTTGGGCATAGTGGCAAGTCGCTGTGCTCACCGTGCATACAGGTGGGATATTTCAGCTCTATTTCCAGAACATACCCCTCACCAGCTTCCTCAGTCACATCATAAATCTCTTCCCCTTCAGTCTGTCGATTTTCACCTTGGGCAGCCGTTGGAGCCTTTGAAATGGTAGACTTTGTTGCGTGGCCTGTCCATAGAGGTTGTTTATATTTAAATAAAAGATGTAACTTAAATCGTCAAAAGGCCTGTATGTATCCTCAGTCACTCGTGGCTTATTCGCCTTGGCGTAGCTGTGCATGGACTGGCAAAGTGCCCTGCAATTTCCCTTGTTTAAAGAAGAGCAGCATGTCAACATTGATCATAATTTCGATGCTTACATACGTCTTTCTTAGCACTGCGTCCCACGAAAGCCCTGGCATTATGAAACAGAACGCAGGGTCCAGAAAGTATGTGCCCAGGCATACATTCCGGAACATCTCAATATTGCATATTCGCCTAAATCGGTGATACCCAATTCCTGCTGAACATTCACCTCATGCTCAAACTCCGCATCCATTATAGCAGTGCTTGTTAACTGAAGAATGTAGTTATGTTGGGCAATGTGGTTTCGTTGAGTCCTTCCATCAAACGCAGGTATTCGTATGGAATGGCCTCCTTACTCATCATAAGTTGAAACTTGATATCATTGGAATATGTGGATCAGGTGATATTCGTATGCTCTGGATGCATCGTCTCTGCAAGTTTCTGAAGAGACGTGTGCATGAAGTGAAGCGAATCCAGGAAGAGTAGTGTTATTATTGGCGTGCTTCTCATTGAGAACGAGATGTAGTTCTCAACGGTGTCAGGAATAACACTGATCTTATCATCCTTCAACCCAAAAATCGCCAAAACATTGACTTAGGAAGTGGGCATCATACCCACTTAAACTGTGGGGAAAGATGGGTCTATGCCATGGCAGTTGGTGCTTCAAGTTGCATGGATTGTGAGGTGCATAACTTTCCTGTTTGATGACTATGGTCTCTTCAGGGAGTTTACAAATCTCTGTCCAACAGCAGACCACAAATATGACACTCAACTGCCTTCTCATGCAATGCATCATTCCTCTCCACATCGCTCATGCGCGATCATCAGCACCCTTACAAAGTCCCAATTTTTACATAGTCCAATTTCTTTGCACAGTCCAATCTAGCCACAGTCACGAATGATGATGGTGATTATGCTGATGATGATGATGAAATGATGAGGACAACACAAACACCCAGTCCCTGGGTAGAGAAAATCTCCAACCCGGCCAGGAATGGAACCCGGGACCACGTGATCTAGAGGCAGCAACGCTTGCCACTAGACCACGAGCTGCGGACTCACATTACTCATGGGGATGTTGTCTCTATAAGAGTTATCAACTGACCCTACAATTATTTTGAGCTCACCGAGCAGCCATCTCGCAGGATTGTCCCTGACGTAAGATTGTTTCAATTGGAGTCATGCGTCCACACAACTTGATACGCAGCCACATACGGTATATGCTGTTCTGTAGAGGTGGTATAGAAGGCAGAGGAATAGCCTTCACAATGCACCGCAGAAGGTGGAGGCACTAGAAATCGTCATAAATGACGAAGGGGCTGCGCTCCTGGTGGTTGGCATTCTTAAACTTTAAGAACTTTATATCCTTGGTAGGTATTTCCATACGTACCAATTTCTGGATCGAGCAGTCAATGAGGTGCATTTCAAGATACTCATTCTTTGTAAACAAGCTGAGACATATACGCCAAAAATGTCGTTTATGCCTGTCTCTGCTTATCTGGGGAGGAAACTAGACACGACATGTTTTTGATCCACATATTATGATGCTCATTGCCCTTGGAGATTAGCAACAGGTCTACATGTTTGAGGCATTTACCGACCAGTTTGGAAAATAAGAGGGGTCCAACTACTTTATGCACTTTGTTCTGCACAGTGTGATCGTGGTCATAGTCATCATCTGGCTCATCAACTCCCAGAATGTAAACATGAAATACTTAATTGGGGTTCTGTCTCTCAAATTTTGGAATGTCCTAGAGTTTTACAGGGTAATCGATGCGTTGTAATTTGTAATGCCCATTGACGTCTTGTGTTTTGTATGTATATACACACATCAAAAAAAGTTTTGCATCACCCCAGTTCTCAGAACTGCTAAAGATAGACGTGGACTGTGGATATTGCGTTACAGACACAATCCCTTTAACTGTTCAGAGATGACACTAAACCCGCCCAAAGATGTAAACAACCATGCATGAGCAGCACCTATTAGACGGAGATCAGTTCCAGTCATTGCACCAGGAACGAGATACACGGCTCGTGTCGTCTGTAGTTCAATCATGCCTAGACGGTCAGTACCGCGGTTCAATCGCGTCCACATTGTTACTTTGTGCCAGGAAGGGCTCTCAACAAGGGCAGTGTCCAAGCGCCTCGGAGTGAACCAAAGCGATGTTGTTCGGACGTGGAGGACATACAAAGAGACAGGAACTGTCGATGGCATGCTTCACTCAGGCCGCCCAAGGGCTACTACTGCAGTGGATGACCACTACCTACGGATTATGGCTGGGAGGAACCCTGACAGCAACGTCACCACGTTGAATAATGCTTTTCGTGCAGCCACAGGACGTCGTGTTACGACGCAAACTGTGCGCAATAGCCTGCATGATGCGCAACTTCACTCCCAACGTCCATGGCGAGGTCCATCTTTGCAACCACGACACCGTGCTGCGCGGTACAGATGGCCCCAACAACGTGCCGAATGGACCGCTCAGGACTGGTATCACGCTCTCTTCACCGATGAGTGTCGCATATGCCTTCAACCAAACAATCGTCGGAGACGTGTTTGAAGGCAACCCAGTCAGGCTGAACGACTTAGATACACAGTCCAGCGAGTGCAGCAAGATGGAGGTTCCATGCTCTTTTGGGGTGGCATTATGTGGGGCCGACGTACGCCGCTGGTGGTCATAGAAGGCTGTACGATACATGGATGCCATCCTCCGACCTATAGTGTAAGCATAACGGCAGAATATTGGCGAGGCATTCGTCTTCCGATCCCATTGTGCACGTCTTGTGAATGACTTCCTTCAGGATAACGACATCGCACGACTAGAGTGGCCAGCATGTTCTCCAGACATGAACCCTGTCGAACATACCTGGGATAGATTGACAAGGGCTGTTAATGCACGACGTGACCCACCAACCACCCTGAGGTATCTACTCCGAATCACCGTTCAGGAGTGGGACAATCTGTACCAACAGTGCCTTGATGAACTGTACCTGTTTGTGTTGATCTCTGTTCCAATTATCTGTACAGGTTCCGGAACTCTCGGAACCGAGGTGATGCAAAACTTCTTTTGATGTGTGTATAATCGATGAATTCTTGGGATACATTCTAACGCTTGTCAGAAGTGGCCATGCAAAGCAATATTTATCCTCAAGATTCTGGACATTCGTACACGTTTCTTTTCGCAACATATCTTCAGGAAAATGGATGAAACTGGACGCCCCAGTAAGTGGATCATAAAAGTGCAAGTAAATGTCAGGATGGAGTACTTGGCTGAGTGACTTACCAGACCCCCTTTCTCGCATCTTGGGAAAATGGCTCAGTATGATGCTCTCAGTAAAAGTTCTGAATCATTCAGGGGGCGACTCATCCCGTGATATCACGCCAGTATCCCCGCCAAATTTGAACGATACTCCTCTCCTCAACATCAATGTCCTCTTTTCACAGTATAGAACTGCCTTTCACTTACTGGCAGGATACTGCAGGGTTGGTTTGGACTGCGTTAACAGATATGACATGCTAATGATCTAAGAATTTTTAGCGTTGTACTTGATAATGGCATAAAAGTCGAAATCTAGATAGTACATAAGATAAATGCAGTAATACACAGTGTAATGGCGGTTTATTCATTCAAAGAACATTGCATGACCGTGGCTAGACATCATCGAAAACTTTTTATCGTCACAGTCATCGACAGTGCCGGCTGCTGCTGCGGGTACATCATGGACGGCTGTGGATACATCATAGATGGACCCACTGCTGCTGCTGGAGGCGTTAGTTCACCGCCTAGCATGCTCACCATATCACCTGCACAGACAGAAAGAGAAACAATATTAACTATCACGTATAATTTTTTAAATAAAGATGTACGTATGGGTCTATAGTTTTTCTGTCTAGTTTCAAAATTAGTCAATGGGCTGGGCTGCAGCATGGACAGTGGAGCAGGCTGCTGGTGCACTGATAACGCGCAAGGCTGCTGGTACATCATGGCCAGCTGAGCGGACAGCTGGAACACAGATGGCGTGCAAGGCTGCTGCACATCTGGCGATGACTGCGCCATCGTCGATGGGGCCTGTTACAGGTACAAGTCTAGTGCCCAACATCTCCATATCACCTGCACAGACAGAAGAAGAAGCACATTAACTATAACGCATAACGTAAAAAAAATGATGATATATGTAGGCAACATTAGCTTTTCTAATAACATTCAAAATTAGCTTTCTTTCAAAGAGTCAATGGGATCTTATTGGCCTCTATCTCCAGTCAACACCAGTCAAGCTTTTGCATCAAGTGTATACAGATACAAACAAATGTCACATTAATAATACATGCATGCATTGTCAAAGAAGAAGGAGAAGGAAGAGAGCTATTTCTGACTTATTCACTTCTTGATGAATGGCGTCATGCCCCAAGAGTAACGCTGGAGGAAGGAGTCAACACATCTATTTCTGACTCATGGAGTGCACCTTCAAGCAGCAAAAAATACATAACTTTAGTAACGAAATTTTGTGTGTGTGTGTGTGTGTGTGTGTTTTCGGTGTTAAGAAGAATGGAAAAAACTACTAATGCTGACATATGTGCTCCTCAATGACACGTGTCTTTCCCCATGAGCTCGCTGTAGAAAATGAGGTCGGCTCGACAAGGATCTCTTGTATGTTACCATCCTCGTTAATGACGATGGTGGACGGAGTCACGCCGATTGTAATAGGACGCGGTTGTGGTACCAGGTCCACCCCAGGGCCTCGAGCTTATTGAAGAATTCCAAAAACAAGAAAGCATAAAGTTAGATAACTGCTTGCATACTCACATGGAGAGGGAAAGAAACTGGTACTTCCTTTCAGAAGAGTCGACGTCTATGCGGAAGTCATCCTCTGGCACGCCTAGCTGTTTCACCAGATCGTCAAGTGCACTGGTGGTCTACAGAGGTGACATGATTCTCATGTCTGCAACAGACGAAGGTGTAATTAGTCATCTGACGGCAAACAATAAAAAAGTGCGCACACGCGCAAACGCGCACACGCGCACACGCGACACCCGCACGCACACGCACACGCACGCACACACACGCACACACACGCACACACAGGAAAAGGTAACAGGAATCATTTCCACATACCAGTCTTGTAAGATACATGGAATGTATTCGCAGTTGCGAATATAGACAGCAATCGCCTGTGTAATGGAATGACGACAATGAAAATTTTTGCCAGTCTAGGACTCAAACCTGAATTTCCCGCTTATCGCGAGCGGTCACCTTACCAATTGGCTATCGAGCATGACTCATGGCCAGACCGAAATTTCCATATGTCGTCAACCATGTCAATTTTGGGTCTGGCTGTGAGTCGCGCTCTATGCTTGCATGGATCCACCGTGTTAATACTATTGTTTGCTGTATTCAGAAGTCGATGGTCAGATATATCGATAGGCCTCTTCCTCTTCATCCGACGTTCAGTTCAATTCTGTTCAGACGCTCCACATTACTTACTTTCGTGTTGGAGAGTCCCATATTGCTCCATTACCGACCTGAAATCCTTATTGTAAAATTCACCTACATGGTCGGTCTGTAGGTAGTCAGGACAACGATTCGTACCAGTCTGAAGCAATTGTTCAAATGCCTGGGCCATGTCTGTCTGAGTATTTACCTTTAGAGGAAAGCCTTATTTGAACCCATTATTCGATCGTAAGTATTCTTTCATATCCAAGAGATCGACTTATCATGAATCATCGAACCATGTGTTATGACTCGTCTGCACTGGAACATTCTGCGAGTGGGCGTCTGGAGACCATAGACCACCGTCTCCATTATTCAATAATTCGTCTTTCTCGAAGCTCTACGATTATTGACATTATTTCATTCGTGTCCACTGTATTCCCTGGTGCTGTTGATATAGCTACGGTCGAACTATGATTTCGTTACAACCATTGTAACATACGATTATATACACCAGAGGTAGTGTGTTCAGCTTCTTATGTTGAATGTCAACGACACCATTAACGCCAGACTAATAATGTTAGAGCATTTCATACTGTTTGTGCTTTTTAATCATCCTTTTCGAGTGTTGTCTAGTCTACATACGTCTGTCGTACGTAATATTTAAGCATATGGTCATATCCCAAAGAATGCAGGTGTTGACAGATGTGAAAATTACCGAACTATCAGTTTAATAAGTCACAGCTGCAAAATACTAACGCGAATTCCTTACAGACGAATGGAAAAACTGCTAGAAGCCGACCTCGGGGAAGATCAGTTTGGATTCCGTAGAAGTGTTGGAACACGTGAGGCAATACTGACCCTACGACTTATCTTAGAAGAAAGATTAAGGAAAGGCAAACCTACGTTTCTAGCATTTGTAGACTTAGAGAAAGATTTTGACAATGTTCACTGGAATACTCTCTTTCAAATTTTGAAGGTGGCAGGGATAAAATACAGGGAGCGAAAGGCTATTTACAATTTGCATAGAAAGCAGATGGCAGTTATAAGAGTCGAGGGACATGAAAGGGAAGCAGTGGTTGGGAAGGGAGTGAGACAGGGCTGTAGCCTCTCCACGATGCTATTCAATCTGTATATTGAGCAAGCAGTAAAGGAAACAAAAGAAAAGTTCGGAGTAGGCATTAAAATCCATGGAGAAGAAATAAAAACTTTAACGTTCGCCGATGACATTGTAATTCTGTCAGAGGGAGCAAAGGACTTGGAAGAACAGTTGAACGGAATTGACAGTGTCTTGAAAGGAGGATATAAGATGAAAATCAACAAAAGCAAAACTAGTATAATGGAATGTAGTCGAATTAAGTCGGGTGATGCTGAGGGAATTAGATTAGGAAATGAGACACTTAAAGTAGTGAAGGAGTTTTGTTATTTGGGGAGCAAAATAACTGATGATGGTCGAAGTAGAGAGGATATAAAATGTAGACTGGCAATGGCAAGGAAAGCGTTTCTGAAGAAGAGAAATTTGTTAACATCGAGTATTGATTTAAGAGTCAGGAAGTCGTTTCTGAAAGTATTTGTATGGAGTGTAGCCATGTATGGAAGTGAAACATGGACGATAAATAGTTTTAGACAAGAAGAGAATAGAATCTTTCGAAATGTGGTGCTACAGAAGAATGCTGAAGATTAGATGGGAGGTAATGAGGAGGTATTGAATAGAATTGGGGAGAAGAGGAGTTTGTGGCACAACTTGACTAGAAGAAGGGATCGGTTGGTAGGTCATGTTCTGAGGCATCAAGGGATCATCAATTTAGTACTGGAGGGCAGCGTGGAGGGTAAAAATCGTAGAGGGAGACCAAGAGATGAATACACTAAACAGATTCAGAAGGATGTAGGCAGCAGTACGTACTGGGAGATGAAGAAGCTTGCACAGGATAGATTAGCATGGAGAGCTGTACCATACCAGTCTCAGGACTGAAGACCACAACAACAACAACATGGTCTCTTGTCTCTTGGCAAATACTTTTCAGTGTTCGATGATTTTAGGAATATTAGCTTCACTACACCAAGTGTCCATTCACACTCCCTGTCTCCAACGTGGATGGCGTCTTTCGTTATGCATATAGGCAGCCTTCCCAACATATACGGCTGATCTCGACGGACACTGTATGTCATACCTAATTCGCTAGCACTGTGAAGTTTGGAGATAGAATATCCTTCTTTGTAATCATCTTTTCTTCTTCTACCATCTACCGCCTTCCGACGCCGTCAACGCGAGCTTGTTAATAATTTCTGTTATGGATATAAACGTTACAGCGTGAGACTATTCATGATCCAGCTGTCCCAGTGTTAAAAGCCGCAGTTTGTGGCAAATAGCTTTCTGAACCTCTATGACCTTGCGTAGTGTCGATATTCTGTTGCTTACTGATCTCACTTCGAGTTCGTACTCATCGTATACACTCTGAGGATGAGGAGTTGTTCGGCTTCTTAACTCTTCTATCTCAGATTTATGTCGATGGACTCTCTCATTCACATCCCCCATCAGGGATTCGTACAACTCAATTTTCATATGTACTTCCTTGATAAAGTCATCCAGTTCTGTCAATCGCGCGTTGACACACTCACTGGCTGTTTCAATTTTCCCTCTACTTATGCGTCACGTCACTGCATTCAGATATTCTACTCTTCAAATTTTGAAGCTTCTGCACTGTTAATTCTTTCCAATTCTGCTAACATTGTGTTGACTGCTTGCGCACTCCGCTGGAATTCGTCATTCGGCTGAGAATCACATTTTGTAGCTTTCCAGTTCCGTCAACGATTGTGTTGATTGCTTGCTCACATCGCTAGATTCTATCATTAAACTGAGATTTGCCTTTCGCAGCAGCTGCCTTGACCCCGGTATCCAATTCCGTTAATCTCGTGTTGATAATCTCGTTTTTTCTGTCGATATATAAACGTATGTTTGGTTTATGCGTCATCCCATCGGCATGAGGACACTGTATCCTTTCGAATTTGTCAACAGCCTACAATATACTGGCAGGGTTACATTTTGGTATCATACCTTTTATAGCGATTCTCATCGAAGTTCCGTCTGTGTCGAATCTCATTCAGTTTCTTCGTTTTATCTGTAACCACAAAACCTGTAAGGTGTCAGGCAAATCCAACACCTTCCATGAAACCCTGACATGATAAGCAAATCCGGCAGTATGTCACATAGCTCCGAATAAATCCTGACATTAAATTAACCAAAGTAATACGATCAACGAGTGACCAAATGGAATACCACAGACTAACACAAGAACGCCTAAATGCATGTCATACCTTCCCACCGTGAAACAGACGCAGTTCTGAGGGGAGAAATGAGAACAGAAGTCGAGAGCAGAACCGTGTTAAGCTAGAAGGCCCTACGGTAAAGGACGGACACCCACATCGCCGGCTGACCGCCAGGACCACCCCCCAGCCCATGTTAAAAGATAGAGCCCTCCAGAAGAACAGTATAGATCTTACGATAACACTAAAAGGGCCACACCAGCTGCAAGTTTTAGCGTGAGACTTTTTCACGTCTCTGTTACGTTGCAAACGTTAAAAACATTGCCCCACCACGAAAAGTATAACGTTCCTCATTGGATAGACAGAATTTTTGGAGGCAGAGCTTAAGGTTAACATTGAGACCCTGATTGGTCAGTTGAAAACACAGCCAGATAGCTTTTTTTAAACCAACTATGGTAAATTGTAGTAAGGAGAAGTTAGGAGAGAGTTGCTTCCGAGATGGCAAGGTGCGTGGAGCTGTGCCGCCCGCCGCCCACTGACACTGCCTAAACACCGACAAGGTAATGAACGCACGCGATGCCGCATTTTTGAGCGCATAAGGCTTCACTCAGAACTGCAGAAGTCTCATCTGTTACATCCCCTTTTCACGTAATACTAGTGTCGATCGTCAGTTAAATCTCATGGTGTTCACATTTGCTACTTGAAATAAGAATCTGAAACGCGATGATTTTTCTGTTATATAATTACTGAGAAGCCACATCAGCCACTGTAATTTACGACAAGTTAGATAAGTAATTAAAGATAATTGAGGGTCACTGTAGACCATTTTGATAGTTTTCTCTTTTATGAAACTTAAATCTAGATTATAGATGTGATATGGCATAGGTCATCCTTCGACACATTGTAGAACTTGGAAACCCATGCAGGGAATATTCGTTCACATTTTTGTTGAACGCAGTTGGTTTTTATCATCCTATATTAAAATATTTCCTTTTATCAATAGTGCAATTTATAAACAATGTTTTGTGAGTAGAATAAAGTTTCCAATGGTAAACTTAACTGCTTTTTGGACGTTATTTTACCAGCTAACTAAAAATAGGAAAGCCTTGAACCCCTTCCACTAAATTTAGTTAGTATTAAGATTCCTTTACAGGGAGTGCAGTGGAGCTGACGCTGAAATCATTAAGTATTTGATTATATCATCGCTAGTCTCACTGAACTCTTCTGAACTCTAGATGTCATGTGTGGTCTGGCGTCTCCTTACCAGCAACAGGTCCCAGGTTCAAACTAGTCAATTCCCTAAAAACACGCTCATAGCGTCGTTGCGCGAAAGTGGTAGGGAGACACGACTTAGAACAAACAGACACCACGCAGAATGTTAGAAACATTACTGTGAGTTATTCCAGCAATCCCTCCATATGTTGACGAATTCGTAGTATGACATTTGGGTTCCTGCATGAGCTTGGTAAGTATGTTTTAAATTCATGTTATCCTGCTTGAAAGCTGTAATAAGGTTTACATTATCCCAGATCAGCTGCTTTGGGATCCTTGAATATGAAAGACTCAAATAAAATATGTAGACTTTCATTTGGCAGCCAAAGTAGAAATATTTCTGGAGCTAATCATGGTTTTAGACTGCGACGTCATCGAGTACGAATACGCTGTTCCGCTTCACTTTTTCAGATTGTGGAATACCGCCGGTTTGACTGAACGTCTAACACGTTACTCCTTCAATGTTGCGCAATATCTTCTACAATAAGCTTATATTTTGGCGGAAATTGTTTTTTTTAAATAAACACATACATGATCGAAGAGGACCACCTCAGGATGAGTTAACTGTCGCAGAACTAAATTAGTTTTTCCACAACCTGAAGAACCCACAATTAAAGTTCAAATGTTATCGGGGAGTAATGAGCTATTCTTCTTCTTCTTCCCTCTCTAGTTTCCAGCATCATCATTTCAGGACCTGTCGGTTGCCACAAGACTCTTGTGAAGGGAATGTTACGTCCAGTCCACCACGACATCCACATTGGCATATAATGTATTTTATAGAGACCGTTCTCAGACTTATAAACACTTACAAATTGCAGGGTGTATGAACAGCCTTAAATACGAGCACAGTTATGTAGTTATATCTGATACACTTGGCTCATACACTTCAACATCCATTCTGCCGCAACATGAATCATACAACTGAGTGACGGTTTCTTTCGATGGACGCGAGCAAACTCTAAAAGCTTACCCCACAACGTCTCTTAAAATCGACGGATATACGATAGCCACCTTAGTCGACAGTCTACAACTTACTGTATACTGTGACTTTCGTACATTAAATTCTTAAACATCTGTTCCTGCAAAAGCATATACTTTCTGCTGTTAAATATTTTAGCTGTTGGAGAGAAGTCTGCTACTGTGATAGTATAAGCCCACAGCATTAATGGTAGTGAATGAACTTTGCTACGGAATGGTACGGAAATATGCAATGACTTATCATCTACATCTACATCTACATCCATACTCCGCAAGCCACCTGACGGTGTGTGGCGGAGGGTACCCTGAGTACCTCTATCGGTTCTCCCTTCTATTCCAGTCTCATATTGTTCATGGAAAGAAAGATTGTCTGTATGCTTCTGTGTGGGCTCTAATCTCTATGATTTTATCCTCATGGTCTCTTCGCGAGATATACGTAGGAGGGAGCAATATACTGCTTGACTCTTCGGTGAAGGTTTGTTCTCGAAACTTTAACAAAAGCCCGTACCGAGTTACTGAGCGTCTCTCCTGCAGAGTCTTCCACTGGAGTTTATCTATCATTTCCGTAACGCTTTCACGATTACTAAATAATCCTGTAACGAAGTGCGCTGCTCTCCGTTGCATCTTCTCTATCTCTTCTATCAACCCTATCTGGTACGGATCCCACACCGCTGAGCAGTGTTCAAGCAGTGGGCGAACAAGCGTACTGTAACCTACTTCCTTTGTTTTCGGATTGCATTTCCTTAGGATTCTTCCAATGAATCTCATAGTCTATACCATTCATCAGCAGATCATTTCGCTATAACGTCATAAAATCATGGATTTTCGAATACGACCGCCGGACAGAACTCTCTGTCAGATATCATACCGACACTGGCGTGTCTACAGCCTGTGTTGTTTAACCTGCTGCTGCTATGTGCCTTGACATTTGACATCTAACGCATTTGCCGTTCTGTCGTTCTCTCAGAACTGGGTGGGCCATTCATCGACCGCTGTTGTTATTTTTGCAACTCTCTCATTGGCCATTAAAATTGCTACACCAAGAAGATGACGTGCTACAGACGCGAAATTTAACCGACAGGAAAAAGATGCTGTGATATGCAAATGATTAACTTTTCAGAGCATTCACACAAGGTTGGCGCCGGTGGCGACACCTACAACGTGCTGACATGAGGGAGTTTCCAACCGATTTCTCATACACAAACAGAAGTTGACCGGCGTTGCCTGGTGAAACGTTGTTGTGATGCCTCGTCTAAGGAGGAGAAATTCGTACCATCACGTTTCCGACTTTGATAAAGGTCAGATTGTAGCCTATCGCGATTGCGGTTTATCGTATCGCGACATTGCTGTTCGCGTTGGTCGAAATCCAATGAGTGTTAGCAGAATATGGAATCGGTGAGTTCAGGAGGGTCATACGGAACGCCGTGCTGGATCCCAACGGCCTCGTATCACTAGCAGTCGAGATGACAGGCATCTTATCCGCATGGCTGTAACTGATCGTACAGCCACGTCTCGATCCCTGAGTCAACAGATGGGGACGTTTGCAAGACAACAACTATCTGCACGAACAGTTGGACGACGTCTGCAGCAGCATGGACTATCAGCTCGGAGACCATGGCTGAGGGTATCCTTGACGCTGCATCACAGACAGGAGCGCCTGCGATGGTGTGCTCAACGACGAACTTGAGTGCACGAATGGCAAAACGTTATTTTTTCCGGTGAATCCAGGTTATGTTTGCAGCATCATGATGGTCGCATCCGTGTTTGGCAACATCGCGGTGAACGCACATTGGAAGCGTGTATTCGTCATCGCCATACTAGCGTATCGTCCGGCGTGATGGTATGGCGTGCCATTGGTTACACGTCTCGGTCACCTCTTGTTCGCATTGATGGCACTTTGAACAGTGGACGTTACATTTCAGATGGGTTACGACCCGTGGCTCTACCCTCATTCGATCCCTGCGAAATCCTACATTTCAGCAGGATAATGCACGACGGCATGCTGCAGGCCCTGTACGGGCCTTTCTGGATACGGAAAATGTTCGACTGCTGCCGTGGCCAAAACATTCTCCAGATCTCTCCCCAACTGAAAACGTTTGGTCAATGGTGGCCGAGCAATTGGTTCGTCACAATACCCCAGTCACTACTCTTGATGAACTGTGGTATCGTGTTGAAGCTGCATGGGCAGCTGTACCTGTACACGCCATCCAAGCTCTGTTTGACTCAATGCTCAGGCGTATCAAGGCCGTTATTACGGCCAGAGGTGGTTGTTCTGGGTACTGATTTCTCAGGATCTATGCACCCAAATTGCGTGGAAATGTAATCACATGTCAGTTCTAGTATAATATATTTGTCCGATGAATACCCGTTTATCATCTGCATTTCTTCTTGGTGTAGCAATTTTAATGGATATATATATATATATATATATATATATATATATATATATATATATATATATATATATATATATACAGGGTGGTCCATTGATCGTGACCGGGCCAAATATCTGAAGAAATAAGCGTCAAACGAAAAAACAACAAAGTACGAAACTTGTCTAGCTTGAAGGGAGAAACCAGATGGCGCTATGGTTGGCTCGCTAGATGACGCTGCCGTAGGTCAAACGGATATCCACTGCGTTTTTTTTTAAATAGGAACCCCCAGTTTTTTATTACATATTCGTGTAGTACGTAAAGAAATATGAATATTTTAGTTGGACCACTTTTTTCGCTTTGCGATACATGGTGCTGTAATAGTCACAAACATATGGCTCACAATTTTAGACGAACAGTTGGTAAGAGGTAGGTTTTTTAAATTAAAATACGGAACGTAGGTACGTTTGAACATTTTATTTCGGTTGTTCCAGTCTGATACATGTACCTTTGTGAACTTATTGTGGTGTCACCGCCAGACACCACACTTGCTAGGTGGTAGCTTAAATCGGCCGCGGTCCATTTAGTACATGTCGGACCCGCGTGTCGCCACTGTGTAATCGCAGACCTAGCGCCACCACCAAGGCAGGTCTCGTGATACGAGAGAGCACTCGCCCCAGTTGTACGAGAACCTAGCTACCGCCCAGTTGTACGAGAACCTAGCTACCGCCCAGTTGTACGAAGCCTTTCTCTCTCATTAGCCGAGAGACAGAATAGCCATCAGCTAAGTTAATGGCTACGAACTAGCAAGGCGCCATTAGCCATACAGTGATTGTACTTAAAGTCTCCTGTGTATCGTCAAGATCGATGTACCACAAGGAATGATATTAAAGATAAGTATTAATCGTGCTCCGTACTTTTCTTCCTAACATTAATTACGTATCCTGTTCCAGTACTTCACGCCCGTCTGCGTTAGTCTAGCTTGCCTTTTCAGCCATCTCAACTTCACGGTGTCGGCCCAGCTACCGACACAACATTGGCGACGAGGATGGGATACGAACCCACGCGTGCAAAGCACATTGGATTATACCGCTTCAAAAGACTGCCATTCGGGTGTGCATCCGCCCCTGCCTTGTTTCAGCAATATTTACAAACTATTTGTGCGTCGGTCCCTACTGCAGCAAACTATCTGGACGATATAGTGATCTCCGGACAGACAGAAGAAGATCATCTTGCGAATTTACGAACATTATTTCAGGTCTTGCGGCAAAATGGTCTTCGCTTGAGGAAGGACAAATGTGTGTTTTTTGCTCGTGACTTACCATACCTGGGACATGTCATTAATGCCCAAGGCATACATCCGAGTCCAGAGCACCTTCGTGCCATACAAGAATTGCCTTCCCCTCAAAATGTGAAACAGCTACAGAGTGTGTTGGGTAAAATTAATTATTACAATAAATATGTGCGCAATGCCTCTTCCATTTCAGCTCCGCTTCATCGCTTACGCCGTAAAGGTGTTCCGTTCGTCTGGACGACGGAATGTGAACGCGCCTTTCGCCAGTTGAAATCGGCGTTGCTTTCTAATACTTGCCTTACGCCATTCGATCCCCAGAAACCCCTTTTGTTGATGGTAGATGCATCGGATTTCGGGATCGGTGCTGTGCTTGCGCACAATGTTGGCTCCCATGATCGCCCTATTGCCTTTGCGTCCAAATTGCTCTCGTCTGCGCAAAGAAATTATTCACAGATAGAGAAAGAAGCTTTGGCTCTCGTGTTTGGTGTTACTAAGTTCCATGATTTCTTGTATGGTCGTCACTTTACCATCATCACAGACCACAAACCTTTGACATCGCTTTTTCATCCGACCAAGCCTGTCCCTCCACGTACAGCGCAGAAATTCATTCGCTGGTCTATTTTCCTCTCGCAGTACCGCTACGATATCTTGTATCGGTCCACTGCTAAGCACGGAAACGCCGATGCGTTGTCCCGTTTGCCTGTTGCTGAGGATAAAGCATTCGATTCTTCCGAACTTGCTTGCATGTTCATTGATTCGGAAACCGATGAAGTGGTCGAATCGTTTCCGATTGATTTTCGTCGTGTCGCTACAGCCACAGCTGCTGACCCTGTCCTTGCTACTGTTTTACGTTTTGTTGCTACGCAATGGCCTTTGTCAAAGTCTCGGATCGAGGATCCGTTGGTTCGCCGATTTTTTGCTCACAAGGAGAGACTTTTTGTTCGACGTGGTGTTTTGTTGTTGCGTTCTGATAATGATCAGTCCCGAGTCGTGGTCCCACGTTCGTTACAGTCCTCTGTTTTACGGCTTCTTCACCAAGGACATTGGGGTATAGTGCGAACGAAACAACTTGCTCGTCAGCACTGTACTTGGTTCGGAATCGATGATGCGATTACGAATATGTGTTCTTCGTGCCCGGCGTGTGCCGAACAACAATCCGCACCGCCGCGGAAAGTCTTTGCATGGCCAAAAGCCACTTCCCCTTGGCAACGCTTGCACGTTGATTTTGCTGGTCCATTCTGGAATGCTCGATGGTTGGTTCTGGTCGACGCCTTCAGTAATTTTCCTTTTGTTGTCCGGATGTCTTCCACGACGTCCTCCGCCACGATCCAAGCGTTGTCTGCTATCTTTTGCATTGAAGGTCTTCCGCAGACTATTGTTTCCGACAATGGCCCACAATTCATGTCCGCAGAATTTCAGTCATTCTGCCAGGCCAATGGTATTCAACATCTGACATCCGCGCCGTTTTCGCCTCAGTCCAACGGTGCCGCTGAACGATTGGTCCAGACTTTCAAGTCACATATGTTGAAATTGAAAGAGTCGCATTCTCGGGAGGACGCATTGTTGCTCTTTTTGTCTTCGTATCGCTCTCAGCCCCGCGATGGTCGCTCGCCGGCTGAGTTGCTCCACGGTCGTCCTCATCGCACCTTGATGTCTTTGCTGCATCCGCCGCATCAGGTTCCTGTGCAGCGGCAGACTCCTGCTTTTGCTCCAGGCGACGTTGTATATTATCGCAACTATCGAGGTTCACGGCGTTGGCTCGCAGGGCGCATTCTTCGCTGCCTCGGCCGCGCGATGTATTTGGTTTTGGGGGCCTCTGGTGAGGTGCGTCGGCATCTCAATCAGCTGCGCCTCTGTCGTCGCTCGGGTTCTGCCGCTCCCCGTCTGCTTTCAGCGACGGTGCCGTCCGGTCAGCGCCCTGGGGACCCATCTACTGGCTCGCCTCATCCCCAGGTGTTACCGACGATGCCTTCCATTTTGCCCCATGGCGACGCGCCGCCGCCGCCGCAGCAGCAGCAGCCGCCGCCGCCGCCGCTTGTTCTCCCGCCGGCGCCGCCCGCATTCGACGCTTCGTTGCAGCCGCCAAGCGCCTCCCAGGGTCACGCGCCGCCGATCGCTTCCCGTGACCAGCTGTCCTCCGCCATGGAACTCCCGACCGCTCCGGACCACATGACGTCATCGCGCGTCGGCTACCCCAACGCAATGGAGTTCGACACTTCGGCCCCTCATGTTTCTTTACGGGCGCATACACCGCATGTTGACGTGCACCCTGGACTAGCTTTTCAGGCGTTTCCTAGCTCCCCTCGGACCGAATGGCCGGGTGCGGGTGGCACAGCCTCGCCTGTTGTTAGGCTCCCCACCTCATCGCATACGTCAACATGTGGCCCTCCCCACGGCGGGCGGAAGCCTTATCACACGACCGTTCGCCGATTTGCGGGGGAGGAATGTGGTGTCACCGCCAGACACCACACTTGCTAGGTGGTAGCTTAAATCGGCCGCGGTCCATTTAGTACATGTCGGACCCGCGTGTCGCCACTGTGTAATCGCAGACCTAGCGCCACCACCAAGGCAGGTCTCGTGATACGAGAGAGCACTCGCCCCAGTTGTACGAGAACCTAGCTACCGCCCAGTTGTACGAAGCCTTTCTCTCTCATTAGCCGAGAGACAGAATAGCCATCAGCTAAGTTAATGGCCACGAACTAGCAAGGCGCCATTAGCCATACAGTGATTGTACTTAAAGTCTCCTGTGTATCGTCAAGATCGATGTACCACAAGGAATGATATTAAAGATAAGTATTAATCGTGCTCCGTACTTTTCTTCCTAACATTAATTACGTATCCTGTTCCAGTACTTCACGCCCGTCTGCGTTAGTCTAGCTTGCCTTTTCAGCCATCTCAACTTCACGGTGTCGGCCCAGCTACCGACACAACACTTATCATTTCTGAGATCGCATGCTGTTACAGCTTGATTACCTGCAAATACTACGTTAATGCAATAAATGCTCAAAATGATGCCCGTCAACCTCAGTGGATCAGGCAATACGTGTAACAACATTGCTCTCAACAGCGAGTAGTTCGCCTTCCGTAATGTTCGCACATGCATTGACAATGCACTGACGCATGTTATCAGGAGTTGTCGGTGGATCACGATAGGAAATATCCTTCAACTTTCCCCACAGAGAGAAATCCGGGGATGTCAGATCCGGTGAACGTGTGGGCTATGGTATGGTGCTTCGACAACCAATCCACCTGTCATGAGATATGCTATTCAACTGCACGCGAGCTATGTGCCGGACAGCCATCATGTTGGAAGTACATCGCCATTCTGTCATGCAGTGAAACATCTTGTAGAAACATCGGTAGAACATTACCTAGGAAATCAGCATACATTGCACCATTTAGATTGCCATCGATAAAATGGGGCCCAATTATCCTTCCTCCCATAATGCCGCAACATACATTAACCCGCCAAGGTCGCTGATGTTCCACTTGTCGCAGCCATCGTGGACTTTCCGTTGCCCAATAGTGCATATTATGCCGGTTTACGTTACCGCTGTTGGTGAATGACGCTTCGTCGCTAAATAGAACGCTTGCAAAAAATCTGTCATTGTCCCATAATTTCTCTTGTGCCCAGCGGCAGAACTGTACACGACATTCAGAGTCGTTTCAGTGGAATTCCTGGTGCATAGAAATATGGTACGGGTGCAATCGATGTTGATGTAGCATTCTCAACAACGACGTTTTTGAGATTCGCGATTCTGACGCAATTTGTCTGCTACTGATGTGCGGATTAGCCGCGACAGCAGCTAAAACACCTACTTGCATTTGTTGCAGGTCGTGGTTGACGTTTCACATGTGTCTGAACATTTCCTGTTTCCTTAAATAACGTAACTATCCGGCGAACGGTCCGGACACTTGGATGATGTCGTCCAGGATACCGAGCAGCATACATAGCACACGCCCGTTGGGCATTTTGATCACAATAGGCATACATCAACAAGATATCAACCTTTTCCACAATTGGTAAACGGTCCATTTTAACACGGGTAATGTATCACGAAGCAAATACCGTCCGCACTAATGGAATGTTACGTGATACCACGTACTTACACGTTACGACTATTACAGCGCCATCTATCCCAAAGCGAAAAAAGTGGTCCAACTAAGACATTCATATTTCTTTACGTACTACACGAATATGTAATAAAAAATGGGGGTTCCTATTTAAGAAAACGCAGTTGATATCCGTTTTACCTATGGCAGTACCGAGCGAGGTGGCGCAGTGGTTAGACACTGGACTCGCATTCGGGAGGACGACGGTTAAATCCCGCGTCCGGCCATCCTGATTTAGGTTTTCCGTGATTTCCCTAAATCACTCCAGGCAAATGCCAGGATGGTTTCTCTGAAAGGGCACGGCCGACTTCCTTCCCCATCCTTCCCTAATCCGATGAGACCGATGACCTCGCTGTCTGGTCTCCTTCCCCAAAAACAACGACAACCTATGGCAGTGCCATCTAGCGGGTCAACCATAGCGCCATCTGGTTTCCCCCTTCAAGCTAGACGAGTTTGATTCTTCGTAATTTTTCCGTTTGACGCTTATTTCGTGAGATATATGGCCCGGTTACTATCAATGGGTATGTGTGTGTGTGTGTGTGTGTGTGTGTGTGTGTGTGTGAGTAGTGTCTACTGTAAGTCAGATACCCTGATGTGTCGATCAGTCCATCACTATTAGGTGACTGCGCAACTTTCATACAGTCAAGACAACGATTTAACCTAGACGTTCTGGATATTCCTGAACTTGTTACGACGGTTCAGCTGCAGGTTTATGGATTGCGACAGGAAACTGATTGACATGAGACTACTAATTATATATCTGAGTAGCATAAACCACGAAATATTTGTAAAATGCGTATGGAAATTAATAGGAAACTTACTGAAAGACGTATCAGTTTAAATATAGTGATCTATTACCTGTTTCCTACACAGCTGATACCCCGGTTATGTGGCGTTTCACACAGGTTTAAGTTACTACGTCAAGTGTTAAAAAGTGACGAACTTCTTTTCTGTATAAGCCCTGCTATAAGCATTATGTTGTGAATGCTCAATGCCGGATCAGTGGACCTCCTCCCATGAAACTGCACTGTGTTGGTTGTAAATGTAAAACAATAAATGATTCCTTTCCCACTTAGTGTGTGTATATGTTTTGTAGACGTTTACCAAGCCACAACTCGTCGTACCTCGCTCTCTCGCTGCGACCGTTAAGGGCAATCATATGGACCTCACGCAACATGGGCTATTCAACAGAGAGCCGATAACCACCTGCCTGCAGTTGTCTCATTGATCGCTTCGTATCTAACACTTATTCAGTGCTCATCGACTCGCTTATAACATCCTCTGTGGTTGTATTTACAGCTCCAAGGAGGCGGTACTACCACCTCCAGAGGCGGTGGGCGGTGGTGGCAGTGGTAGAGGTGGGTGGAGGTCATGGTCCGGGGTTGGCAGAGGTGGCGGCAGCAGTAGCAGTGGGCCGTAGGCCGTGGCCGGCAGCGGCCTGAAGGCGACACTCTGGCTCCCGGGATGAGATTGCTATATATTCTTTTAACAGGTTGTCGGAGAGGACGCGGATGGGTGGGTGGGTTGAAACAGCAACAACAAATCTTTACACATACATCGTTCTGTATTCATCTTTTTATGTGCACTGCAAGTGGAAGCACAAAACTTTACAAATAACTGCCGTCTGGCCTGAATGGCATTCAGGCAAATAGGCGGCCTTCCATCTGTGAACTCTCGCCCAATAGGCTTTATAGGCTCTACAGATACACACTATGGCACACGACATACACAGGAATTTATACACTGCTCCACTTCGCACACTGAAACACTAATTTTGCTCAAATAGTCTACAAACTTGCAGTAAATATCATGTAATTTTACAACACGGATATACCGGGTGATCAAAAAGTCAGTATAAATTTGAAAACTTAATAAACCACGGAATACTGTAGATCGATAGGTAAAAATTGACACACATGCTTGGAATGACATGGGGTTTTTATTAGAACCAAAAAAAAAGTTATCGGGCCTTTTTTCTTCGAGGAAATGCGTGATTCTGGTTTTGTAACTGCTACCGTGACGGCTGAGAGGTACGCCGATATGTTACAGAATCGCATCATCCCACCCTGGCTGATAAACACCTGCTGGAACGTACGATGTTTATGCAGGATGGCGCTCCACCCCATATTGCTAGACGCGTGAAAGATCTCTTGCGCGCGTCGTTTGGTGATGATCGTGTGCTCAGCTGCCACTTTCGTCATGCTTGGCCTCCGAGGTTCCCAGACCTCAGTCCGTGCGATTATTGGCTTTGGGGTTACCTGAAGTCGTAAGTGTATCGTGATCGACCGACATCGCTAGGGATGCTGAGAGACAACATCCGACGCCAATGCCTAACCATAACTCCGGACATGCTTTACGGTGCTGTTCACAACATTATTCCTCGACTACAGCTATTGTTGAGGGATGATGGTGGAGATATTGAGCATTTCCTGTAAAGTACATCATCTTTGCTTTGTCTTACTTTGTTATGCTAATTATTGCTATTCTGATCAGATGAAGCACCATTGTCGGACATTTTTTTTTAACTTTTGTGTATTTTTTTTTGTTCTAATAAATCCGCATGTCATTCCAAGCATGTGTGTCAATTTGTACCTTTCTATCTATATTATTCCGTGATTTATTCAGTTTTCAAATTTATACTGCCTTTTTGATCACCCTGTATTTTAAGTAAATAAACTGACAGACAAAAATAGCAACTTCAAAAAATAATTAACGTAGAGTAATGAATTTTCAGGAAAACATTTGTCTAGGTAATATATTTAAGTGACTAATATTGCAAGACCACCGATTAACGTAAGCGCGAGATAAGCTATTGCAAATGTGAAATGCTGGTACATTAATAACCGATGTAACTGGCAGAATGTTGACTGCAGGCATGGAAACTTGCATGCATTTTGTTGTAGAGGTGCTGGATGTCAGCTTGTGAGACGGAGTTCCGTGCCTGTTGCCACTGGTCGGTCAATACAGGGACAGTTAATGCTGGTTGTGGATGACGCTGAAGTTGTGGTCTGATAATGTCCCGTAAGTGCTCGATTGGAGACCAATTTGGTGCTCGAGCACGCCAAGCCAACATGTCGACAGTCTGTAGAACATGATGGGTTGCAACACCGATACGTCGGCGAATAGGGCGAGCATTGTCCTGCTGGAAAACAGCCCCTGGAATGCTGTTCATGAATAGTAGGACAACAGGTCGGATCACCAGATTGACGTTCAAATGTACAGTCAGGGTGCGTGGAATAACCACAAGATCGCTTCTGCAGCTGTACAGAATCAACCCTAGGCTATAACTCCAGGTGTAGGCCCTGTATTTCTAGCACACAGACAGTTGGTTGAAGGCTGTGGTGTTCGTACTGTAAGACCTTCAGTACACCCACCATCAGATTATTTGACTTGTCACTCTAACGAAGTAGGCGAGTGTCAGCAATAGGTCTCGTGGTCTTATCGTGGCATGTTTATCTTCTGCCGTTAGGTCAGATGATAGAAATGCCACTTGCACGCTTAGAGTAGCAGATTGACGGTGACCAACTTTAAACAGAACTTGATTAATTTTCACACACATTTATTAAAATAATAACCAACATAAAAATTACTTAACTTGGTTCTGGATGCTATTAACAATTGACAATCTGAGGTTCCTTAGGTATTGGTACGTTAATCTTATCCTCACATATATCTCTGATACTTGACAAAAGTGTTTATACATTTATCTTCATGGCTATGTACAGGAATATGGTAATCTTATTAGGCACAGACTGAAACTTGACTATAGACTGGTACAGACAAATGTAGAACTCGTGCAGACAGCTACAGACTAATGCAGACTGATGCAGACAAATGCAGACTGACTAATCGGAGGTCTGTTCACTTTTGATACCTCGCGCGTTCATGTATCACTGCGCCAGTGTGATCCGCGAGGAGAAAAGGTTCTACGTTAGCAGCAATCTCATTGGCTGCGTTACATATTAATATGGGGATCGGCGGTAGCAGAATTTGGTCCGTCTCTATGGCAGCGCCATCTCATAGTGCGGAGTCGGACGAGCGCTGCGCCTGCGCTGTTTTGCTTAGCGGGGCGCGCTGTAGTGGGAAAGTTGTGTACGCGCTGACTATGCAGAATTATGTACACAAGAAAGGCCTTCAACTGTCCTCCTTCTAGCAAACATACAGCCATCACTGGCACTGAGGAAAATTTAGCTTTCATCAGAAAACACAACAGACCTCCGCCCTGCCCCCCAATGAATTCTCGCTTGACACCACTGAAGTCGCAAATGGCGGTGCTTTTGGGATCAGTGGAATGCACGATACAGAACACGTGGATCGGAGCTGTCTACATCTACATCTACATCCATACTCCGCAAGCCACCTGACGGTGTGTGGCGGAGTGTACCTTGAGTACCTCTATCGTTTCTACGTTCTATTCCAGTCTCTGTCCTTGAAGTAACCGATTTGTAACAGTTCGTTGTGCCACTGTGGAGCTAATTGCTGCCCAGATTGCTGTTGCAGATGCAGTATGACGCTCCAGAGCCATATGTAGAACACAATGGTCTACCCTGTCGGTAGTGCCACATGAACTTCCAGAACCCAGTCTTCTTGCGACTGTACATTCCCATGACCACCGCTGCCAGCAATCATGTACAGAGGCTACATTTCTGATAAGCCTTTTTGCAGCATCACGGAAGGAATATCCAGCTTCTCGTAGCCTATTACACGACCTCGTTCAAACTCAATGAGGTGTTGATAATGGCGTCTTTGTCGCTTTAAAGGCATTCTTGACTAACATGAACTCACCAGGTCCAGTCTAAAAAGTAACTAAGGCTTACGGCAGTTATAGCACGTATTTAAAAACAAACCTGGTTTGCATCCTCGTAGTGGCGCTACTAAGGCAACTCTTATCCGACTGGCGCGAAATTTGAATATAGATCATATTTTAAATGTGGAATCATGCCTACCAACTTTCCTTTATGCTGCACATCTCATTCTTGCTGTTGCGATCTTTTTTTTTTTTTTTTTCGTTAGTGTATTTGAACCCTATGGCTATATTCGAACATGGCAACACCTTCTCTTAATGATTCGAAAGGGAAAGGCTATGGAGCTGGTGACGCTAGAACACAACGGTTGAGCGCAGTAGCTAAACATTTACTGGTTTACTTAGTTACCACAGGCGTACACAGGTATGCAGGAAATTCATACTTTTTCTTGTAACATTAAAAGCAATAATCATTGAAACATAAATATCATGCAATTTTTTTTGAACGTAAAATCTTTAAAAATATTTAAAGGTAATTACTAAAATTCTAAATTACCCAAAATTTCCTTTCCCTTTAACATTAGAACCAACAACCTTTAAAAAATATTAGAATGATCCAAAGTATTTATAGTAATCAAAGAAGTTCTAGATTTCCTAATTTTCCTTTTCCTTTAAACATTAAAATAAATAACTTTAAAACCTTAAAAGCATCCACGGTATTCTTTCTAAACCAAACAAGCTTAACTTCAGAAACTCTTTCGCGTTAGTGTACTGTTACTGGCCATAGGGATGCTGACATGTGTATGACTTAACGCCACTTCAGCCAATCCGGTCGTGAAAAAAAATCGACGTTATAGTAGTTACAGAAGAACCAATAACAAAATTTAATTAAAATTCACTGAAGAATAACATGCGCTAATGCGGCTGCACACAAATCAATCTTTCATCAGTACCAAATGCATCAGTACATGACTCATCTACATCTACATCTACGTGATTACTCTGCTATTCAGAATAAAGTGCCTGGCAGAGGGTTCAATGAACCACCTTCATCCTGTCTCTCTACCGTTCCACTCTCTAACGGCACGCTGGAAAAACGAGCACTTAAATTTTTCTGTGCGAGCCCAGATTTCTCTTATTTTGTCGTGATGATCATTTCTCCCTATGTAGGTGGGTGCCAACAGAATGTTTTCGCAATCGGAGGAGAAAACTGGTGATTTAAATTTCATGAGAAGATCCCGTCGCAACGAAAACGCCTTTGTTTTAATGATTGCCACTCCAATTCACGTATCATGTCTGTGACACTATCTCCCCTATTTCGCAATAATACAAAATGAGCTGCTCTTCTTTGTGCTTTTTCGATGTCATCCGTCAGCCCCACCTGATGCGGATTCCACACAGCATAGCAATACTCCAGAATAGGGCGGACAAGCGCAGTGTAAGCAGTCTCTTTGGTAGACCTATCGCACCTTCTACGTGTTCTGCCAGTGAATCGCAGTCTTTGGTTTGCTCTACCCACAATATTATCTGTGTGATCGTTCCAATTTAGGTTATTTGTAATTGTGATCCCTAAGTATTTAGTTGAATTTACAGCCTTCAGATTTGTGTGACTTATCGCGTAATCGAAATTTAGCTGATTTCTTTTAGTACTCATGTGAATAACTTCATACCTTTCTTTATTCAGGGTCAAAGATGGTTCAAATGGCTCTGAGCACTATGGGACTCAACTGCTGGGGTCATTAGTCCCCTAGAACTTAGAACTAGTTAAAGCTAACTAACCTAAGGACATCACAAACATCCATGCCCGAGGCAGGATTCGAACCTGCGACCGTAGCGGTCTTGCGGTTCCAGACTGCAGCGCCTTTAACCGCGCGGCCACTTCGGCCGGCCTTATTCAGGGTCAACTGCCACTTTTCGCACCATACAGATATCTTATCTAAATCATTTTACAAGTCGTTTTGATCATCTGATGACTTTACAAGACGGTAAATGACAGCATCATCTGCAAACAATCTAAGACGGCTACTCAGATTGTCTCCTATGCCGTTAATATAGATCAGGAACAATGGAGGGCCTGTAACACTTCCTTGGGAAACGCCGTATATTACTTCTGTTTTAACTTCTGTCACGGATATTACTTCTGTCACTTTAGTACAGAAGGAGGCTTAGAACAAATGCTGAAAACAACAAATTATCACTATCAGTTTTAATCAACTTTACGTTCACCCTACCTCTTGAACATGAGGCAATTTGAAACAGTACAGTTAAACTTTTATGCGATTAATTGACAAATTTGTAATCACAGAAATTAATTAACTCCCTCACATGAAAATTTCGGCCAGTGGAACCTGAGAACATGTATCCATAATCAGGAAGTGCTCTGAAGCTGACAGCCCTTCTCTAGAATGTCATGCACACAGTTCAACATGATTTAAACACCCTGGAAGGTCTACAACAGAAAGGCATCCATATTAGCCACTCATATATGGAAATCTGCAGAACTCTGCCAGGGTACACTTTCGCGACACTACAGAAAATAATAAGCCCAACTCACTCTTCGGCGCAACATCCAATGTGGAGTAACTAGGAAAAATGCCCCAGTGACTTGCTAACAGGAAACAGTTTAATTTAAAGGATGAACCTGCACGCGAGCGGAGTCGAACACAGACGGACGAATTAATGTTCCAGCCAAGGCGAATGATCCAGTTCAAATTGCAAACTGAATGCCGACGTTCACCTAAACCAGTAGCAGTGCGAGGCACTAGTTTCAGTGTGATGCGCTCCCCGCCATCCGTCGACCCATCACTAGGACGACGCCGTAGCATTTCCCGCGCTTGCCGTGCACAACTAGCATGCTCCTGGCTCTCGCTACACGGCTTACTCCGCCCTATGTCACCCAGTCCACTAGTCACAACAGGCTCGCCCGGCGCGCTCTTAAAACTGCTATCCAGGCCTGGTATCTCTGACCACAGAACAATTTTTCTTTGCGTATAGCCCCACTCACACCAGAAACCGATACAGTCGCATGTATGCCTCGCAGAAGTACGAACTGAAAATTACACGACCGTGTCAATGGCCTCGCAGTAAACATCAACTATAGGGACTTTGTCGGCCGGTGTGGACGAGCTGTTCTAGGCGCTACAGTCTGGAACCGCGCGACCGCTACGGCCGCAGGTTCGAATCCTGCCTCGGGAATGGATGTGTGTGATGTCCTTAGGTTAGTTAGGTTTAAGTAGTTCTAAGTTCTAGGGGACTGATGGCCTCAGATGTTAAGTCCCATAGTGCTCAGAGCCATTTGAACCATATAGTGACTTTACAGCCTAGCATTTGAATGTCAGTCAAAGTATGGAAAGGATCATACCCGTACGTCTTACATTTACACTCGGACAACGAATACTGAACTTTAGAATCAACGCGTTGCGCATTTTCAGCCTCAGTAATTACAGCAAAGTCACTATCCGGATCAAGACCAATACTTAGTCGTTTAGCTCCACACGCAGTAACGTTATACTGTACGTGCTTCCGAACAGTAGTCCTCTTGACGCGGGACTTGCCTGCGGTTCTGCAAGTTGCAGCGGTGATTCTTGCTGCTACTGCTGCGGTGTGATATATTTTAACGAAGGCGATGGTACAGTATGATTGAAAGACACCGGGTCCGATAAATCGAGAAGACTATCTTAGGCCCACTGCTGCTCCTGCAATGTGGCCAGTAGTATGTGTGTATCCTCACCAAACATTCCCGCTTCCACAGGTTCAGGGGCGTGTTGTGTTGCTGTTACAATAACAACCCATAAGTACACATTCGAACATATATTAGTTAATAACAATAGTAATATTAGATTAGATACTTACTTCCAGTCCTATTTCTCATGTGCTGGGGGCGCTCGCTTGTCTACATCTACATTTATACTCCGCAAGCCACCCAACGGTGTGTGGCGGAGGGCACTTTACGTGCCACTGTCATTACCTCCCTTTCCTGTTCCAGTCGCGTATGGTTCGCGGGAAGAACGACTGTCTGAAAGCCTCCGTGCGCGCTCTAATCTCTCTAATTTTACATTCGTGATCTCCTCGGGAGGTATAAGTAGGGGGAAGCAATATATTCAATACCTCATCCAGAAACGCACCCTCTCGAAACCTGGACAGCAAGCTACACCGCGATGCAGAGCGCCTCTCTTGCAGAGTCTGCCACTTGAGTTTGTTAAACATCTCCGTAACGCTATCACGGTTACCAAATAACCCTGTGACGAAACGCGCCGCTCTTCTTTGGATCTTCTCTATCTCCTCCGTCAACCTGATCTGGTATGGATCCCACACTGATGAGCAATACTGAAGTATAGGTCGAACGAGTGTTTTGTAAGCCACCTCCTTTGTTGATGGACTACATTTTCTAAGGACTCTCCCAATGAATCTCAACCTGGTAGCCGCCTTACCAACAATTAATTTTATATGATTATTCCACTTCAAATCGTTCCGCACGCATACTCCCAGATATTTTACAGAAGTCACTGCTACCAGTGTTTGTTCCGCTATCACATAATCATACAATAAAGGATCCTTCTTTCTATGTATTCGCAATAAATGGGAAGGATCATACCCGTACGTCTTACATTTACACTCGGACAACGAATACTGAACTTTAGAATCAACGCGTTGCGCATTTTCAGTCTCAGTGCTGTTGCTGGCACTTCATCATCCTCTCACTGAGACGGTGGAGCTTGGGCTGCTGAATGTATCATAAAGGGAGGGTAGGGGAGAGCTCGATTCCCATTGGTCAACTGGGATTCCTACCATTTTATTATCATCCCACTGGCCGAGGGTGGTTACCGCTATTTTTATACTATGTGGCATAATTATCTATATGGGGTGGAGGGTTCCCGTGGGTGACCGAGATCAGTTCCTGGTGGTTCTTGAGGGGAGAGGGGGTGGATCAGTCACCCAAGTGTGTAACCATGCTCCGGATGTCATCTTATCAGCAACGTCCGAACTAGGACTCCTATCTTATTGATATAACCCAACGAGAGCTTAAAATGCTGCCAATTTCAAGATGTTGAAGCTTCACAGTCGTTGCACAAGCGTGTAGTTCCCTGGCACTCTTGGGTGAATCATAATAAGTTACGTAAAGGGTATCCACGAAACTCTTGAATCGGCTCACTCCTGCCACACTGTTCACCGTGTCACTAACAGACAAACTATTTCAAAGCGATTGTTAGCACAAGGCCAGAAGGCTTCCCTTCCATTAGCCTCTTAACACTATTATACACAACAAAAAGCACAGCTGCTTCATCACAAGTGAAGACAATAAATAATCGTTTCAGTTATCTTCAGAGTGTTCTGAATTCTCAATACGACTAATTAAAGCATTTAGAATTCCAGTTGCAGTTACATCTTACAGTTCTAGTAAATCTAGGGAAAGACTCGCTGGAGCTGAAAGTTCAGTAAGAACTACACGAATAATAGCAATGAGTGTGGATATGTTACTCACAGCTGCCGATCCATCAGTAAATAATTAGACTTTGTTAGTTATACTCTGTTCATGGACTTCACTATATTGTGTGTTATCTGGAACTATCTTCTCATTTCATTTGCGATGTGGCACACAATGTTATATATGCAATTGTAGGTTCAGGAATAAACCCCACGTGTAAGCCATTACGTTCGTGCAAATTTATTTCGTCTTCAAAGTTGTTAAATGATTGGTTTTTCTTCACAAGTTTATAAGCGGTTAGAAAAATATTTTCTGCTACCTCTTTATCACGAGAAAACTTTTTAGTGTTTTATTTTTTCCTTCAGATGTTATTTTTTGGCATGCTTTGTGTCCCGGACTCTCCATGTGACCGCGTATCTATTTTCTCACTGACATTAACTATTGTTTCCGGGATTTTCAACAATGGCTGATTTTATCATGTGCCCATTCCACTGAAATTATTATTCCCATCCTTTTATCGACGGCTGGACTTCCGACACAACGGTATAGTTTACAGCCTAATTTGAGTCACTCGTTTGTCCCCCAAAAGTCATTTATGTGCAACAGCATCCACCTTTCGGGCCAGTCATAATCAGAATCTTACTTGTCCTGACCTAGTAGATTCGACAATTTCTGCTTCTTTGACCTTCCTGTTCTTACTAATGGGCACAAATAACTACTTATTTTACTCATTTTCAAGAATGATTGGACTGATTTAAAATTCCTTTTTTGAGTCATTAGTCTTCTTACTGGTTTGATGCGATCGGCCACGAATTCCTCTCCTGTGCCAACCTCTTGGTCTCAGGGTAGCACTAGCAACCTACATCCTCAAGGCGTCAGTGAACGGCTAGGCAACGTCCTCCGCGGACGAGGTTTCAAACCGATTTTTCGAAGCAATCGCAGGATCCACGAAATGATAGGTTCCACCAAAGATGTAGTCAACAATCTTAACACTGCAGGTGTTTACGAACTACGGTGTGAGTACGGAGCTACCTACATAGGAGAAACAGGGAGATCTGTCAGCTTACGATTAGCAGAACACGAACGCTATGTACGATTACAACAGCATAATAAATCGGCGATAGCGGAACACCACCGTGACTGTGGACAACCTATCAGGTTCCAGGAAGCCCGAGTACTGGCGAAAGAATCGTGGATGCGAGAACGAAAAATACGGGAGGCGATCGAAATTATTAAGCAGCCTGACAACATCAACAGATAAGATGGCTACAAACTCCCGGCGTCCTGGCTGCCGGCCATCCCCGTCCAACGGGCCGCGAGCGGTCGGGCGTCAGAAGCTACACGGGACAAGGACGTATCTGCACAAACAGCTGTAGAGCAACTGTCAGTCCACTTCCGCGCATATCAGGAGGAAAACTTGCCGACCAGAAGCCGAACGCTGATTGGCGGACAGCTACCAATCGTTGACGACACGGACATCCACGAATAGCCTCTTTCCTTCCATCTTCCCTTACGTCCTTACTAGCCAATCATAATAGAGGGCCAATTAAAAGTTTTACAACAGTGACGTCAGACATCGATAGTCTCTAATAAATAGAAGCACCTGTCCCCATGCAAAACCAGTCGTACACTGAGGAAGGCCGTTGCAATTCGGCCGAAACGTCGGTTTTAGTTTATTACTGTTGTTAGTTTGTAGCAATGACGCGGCATAATACCCAGAAGAATTTTAATCACTATGACACCGGCCGCGGAAGCCTACGTTCTTATACATCCTCAATTATTTAAGATATTTGACAAAAAACTAACGTGAGCAGCTCCCAAACATCTGCTTGTTACAGTGGAAATACCACAAAACAAGAAACACTTATATGGCAAGTGCACCGAACGCAGCTGCCTGTTCTCATTAACAATATGTGAAACAAAAAAGTGTCATGCCAAATTAACTTCCAACACTAACAATAAAAGTACAAATCAGTCTTATCTGCCTGTCTGATCATGCTAATCTCCTATACTATAAAACGAATTTTCGTCAGGTTTTCACACCTAACTTGAGCGTAGTTTGGGGCAACGTATTGGCTCTCTTTCATCAAAATCGGATCACGGAAAAAGAGATATCGTAATTTAGAGTTTAAGGAGTCTGCTTAGTTGCTGAGCTTAGTAGTTTGGATGTTTACTTTAGTGATGGCATAGTACAGCAAAGAACCAATAGATGGCGCTGTCAGTTTCGTAGTACACTAAAGCACCAACAGATGGCGCTTTTAAATTTTTTACCTCAGTGGCAGAAGTATTTTCAGAACTTTACGTCAGTGGTGTCACCGCCAGACACCACACTTGCTACGTGGTAGCCTTTAAATCGGCCGCGGTCCGTTAGTATACCTCGGACCCGCGTGTCGCCACTATCAGTGATTGCAGACCGAGCGCCGCCACACGGCAGGTCTAGAGAGACTTCCTAGCACTCGCCCCAGTTGTACAGCCGACTTTGCTAGCGATGGTTCACTGACAAATTACGCTCTCATTTGCCGAGACGATAGTTAGCATAGCCTTCAGCTACGTCATTTGCTACGACCTAGCAAGGCGCCATTACCAGTTACTATTGATGTTGTAAAACATGTACCGTCAAGAGCGATGTTCACCAATTATGGATTTAAGTTAAGTATTCCAGAAGCTACGTACGTTTTTTGCTAGTCTCAATTCCTTGTCCTGTTCCAGACCTCACGCCAGCCTGCGTGCGCTTAAACGCGTGCCTTTCGGCTTCCTCATAGTGGATTGGCTGTCTTGTCAATCCACAACAACGTCAGTGATAGATTTAAGCACCGCAGTCTTATCTTTACGAGTACAAACCAACACTGAATTTACTTAGCTAGGATATATGGATTTACTGACTTCGCTTTTGCATTAACGAAACTACTTTGTCTCTTTCGATGGGTTTCATTCACATTTGACTTCTTGGCCAGTATATACGGCTTTACTGACTTCGTTCTTTGTGTTAACGATACTACTTTGTTTCATTCGATAGGTTTCATTCAAATTTGACTTCTTGGCTAGGAAAAACGAATTTATTGACAAAGTGACCATGTAAGGATGCCATTTTTACTGACTGGGAAATGGAACCGTAGAAAACGACGATATCCAAAGGTCCTTCTTTAACATCCGTTGTGAAACACGGACGTGTAGCTAGTACGGAATAAAACTGAAAATTTCGTTCGCGAAGACAGTGCCAGCTATTGGACTTTTTTATACTATATTTTGCTTTAAAAAATCAAATACTTTTTATACGTGAGGAAAAGGGTGCCGTTACTGCGTACCGCCAGAAAAACAGGGCTGATTATACGTAATTGTTGTATTAAAGCTGGGGAACTATATTAAAAAAAAGTCTGGATAAGAGTAGAGAATACGAAATATCGGCATTCACTTAAAAACAAAAATGAAAACGGTTGGGGAATGCAAAATATCTACATTTATTTTAATACGCTAATGGTAAGTAGTTGTACGTTGGAATAACTGCAGAAAAACAATGGATCCACAGTGTTTACTGCTTCATCAAAAATATTTTAATAACCCTTCCTTCCCTTTTGCATCTGCTTTAAAAATGATGGTTACATTGTATCTAAACGTGATTGTCTCGACGGTGTACATCTAGCAACAGAAAATCCATTTTCAGAGGTTAAATAAACCGATGGAATAACTACTTTTAGCAGCAATTTGTTTTGTTTAAAAACTTGAAGATCTGTACAAAAATTCCACAATAATATGGGGAAGAGTCACTGGATAATGTGGCCAGTCTTCATACTGATATTGGTAATTACATCGAAAATGAAATGCTCATACCAAGAAAAATTTAAATATGTATACCGGTACACTCATTATACAACTGTTTGTGTGACAATATTGTGCTAGCTAAAGTTTATGACCTAGTAGACTGCCAACAGTGGTGAGATAGAGATAGAGACAGAGACAGAGACAGAGACGATCTATTGCAAGAAGTTGTGTTCTGGGAGTGGAACTTGAAATTTGTTCTATATGTACATAATGAATAAAAGGTAACTATACAATCCTCGATTTTACCACACTAACTTCCTCTTATTGTAAATTACACACAGCAGACATATATTGCCGGCCGGGGTGGCCGAGCGGTTCTAGGCGCTACAGTCTGGAACCGTGCGACCGCTACGGTCGCAGGTTCGAATCCTGCCTCGGGCATGGATGTGTGTTATGTCCTTATGTTAGTTAGGTTTAAGTAGTTCTAAGTTCTGGGGGACTGATGACCTCAGAAGTTAAGTCCCATAGTGGTCAGAGCCATTTCAACTATTTCAGACATATATTATAAACATGCCACATTGCATATACAATGATTAGAGAAGGCAATATTAATGCCTAACAAAGTACACTGCAGAACCTCCTGTCGCAAGGAGAACAGGTTAGATTGTCCTAGAGATCGATTCATACACGTATGTCAACGTTATTTTTTTACCATTACTCGCAAAGGAACTGTTAGGTTTTGTCCTAGATTTCTTAGTAATACACAGACATGAAAACCAAATATTTTATTTCGTTATCTACAATCTTCCACACACACTAAAGACTACGACACAGACCATCTAAGACAGAGACAACTTAAGACTAAGTCTCTCTGGTTTTTTTTTTTTTTTTAATAATTGTCGAGTTCGGCGCAACATTGGAATGTCCTGGACTACTTGCTGAGTAGCTCGTGTCACAGCAACTCCATTATTCTTGATGGCCACAGGTGGTTCTTTTACAACATATGTTGGTAATGGTTGAGTCTCAGAAATGTTGTCGGTTTCAGGATCAGAGTTGAAATACATTGGCTGCAGAAATGGTATTCTTAGCACTAAAAATGTCTACACGTTTCCTAAGAATATTACCATTAAGATCTTTTACAACGTCCGTAACATTACTGTCTCTTTCCACAATTACACTGAAGCGCCAAAGGAACTGGTAGAGGTAGGGGCGTAAATGTGGAAACCCAGTTTGTTTTTGCTGTATAAAAGAAATGTTTACTTCTCTTTCAGCTTCAAAAATTAGCCAAAGCTAATTCATAATGTTTTCAGCAATGAATGTAATATTATGAAACACAAAAACTAAATATGTTAAAAATTAAAAAACATTTTCTGCTTGCACAACAACTTATTAATTTTTCAAGAAGTGTGGGTAATGTGGAAACGCTTTAAAATGTGGGAAACTGACTACTTCAAACGAAAACTATTGAAAATGTTAGAAACCATGTTATTTTATATTAAATTTAAATTACACAAAATATTTTTAAACGCAACTGTATTAGAAAAATGCTTCATAAGCCAAGTTCACTTGCAAAAGTCGCATATGTAAATATCTTCTTCATTTCCGGCACACAAAGAGTGACTCCACTCCTCACACACTACACACTTAATCCACAGTTTTCCCCAAATGCCTTTGGAAAATGCGCCTCCACAAAAAAAAAAAAAAAAAAATACAAATTGCATCTTCTTCAGTAGGTTTTTCTGCCCCAACTGCGAGATCCAAATGTGACTCGCCTGAAGAGACAGTTGGTGCATTGGGCTCTTCATCTGAAGCCTCAGATAACTTAAGCCGTTTTTTGCGTGGTTTTACAGGAGGAGCTTCACGTTTTTTCTTGTTTTTGGTTGCTGCCTTAGGAAGCTTCTGTTTATCCTTCAGTAAGGAGTCTTCAAGTCGTGTTTTATAAGGCGAAGATGTCAAAACAGCTGATGAAGCTGGCTTACGACCTCTGTTGGAAACCGTCCTCTTTAGAGGAGGGAGTGGCATGATATCTTTTGGAGACGCACACGCATTTGATGAGGTATTTGAGAACGATGTTGACCTTCTGCTTTATCCATTTCAATGAGATACTGTACCAACTGTTTCTGAATAGCATCAGGTAGTACAGACTTACGTCCAAGTCTCAAAGAAAAACATTCTTCAGGTGACATATCACTATGCACAAATCTTTGAAGTGTCGTCTGAGGTACACTGAAAGCATTTACTGCTCTGCTTAACCCCACCTGCTTTTCCCTTAAGGCTATTATAGTCTTAATCATGTTTTCAGCATTCCACTTCTTCACAATAGCTCTCGTTTCCGATCAGTTAGCTTTCGTGGCATCTAGAAACAGACGCAAAACGTATTAGAAGTAATGTATTTGATGTTGGTATTGTGGAAACGTTTCCACAATGCCATCGTATGTATGCTTTCACATTACCTACACAATGGCCATTTTAAATTTCGGTAGATTACATTAAGCAACTATCCATTTAAGGTTGACAAAGGACTGCTAAAACCTTCTATGCACCTCCCTTTATAAGCTATCAGACGTAAAGAAAGATAACTACAAAGTATGTAGATAAATATAATACCACAACTTACCTCGAAAAAGGTTTAGAAAATGCGTGAACGTAAATTGCATCACTCTCACAGCGTCTGTTGCTCAACTGACTTCTAACCCTCTACCATGACAAATAGGAACTATTCCAACAATTTCTGGCTGCCCCACTACAGTGAACCACTCTGCAGGCCAGATACTAGACGTTTCCACATTACCCACACGCTTCCACATTTACACCCCTACCTCTATAGGTAGGCATATTCAAGTACAGAGGTATGTAAACAGGAAGAATACGGCGCTGCGGTTGGCAACGCCTATATGATACTATAAGTGTCTGGCACAGTTGTCATCCTTCCACCATCCTTCACACCTACATATCCTTGATCCACCCCATCCTTTGTTATGCCAGTGTCGCTTGTATTTCAGCCCCTCCCAGATTTTATAAAGCCCTCCAAATCCTGGAACGCCATGCACTCTGTCTCGCCTTCCATATTCGCCTTCAGTCACCCATGCGCGTCCTCTATGATCTCATCCCCTTCCCCCACGTTCTTTTCCTGGAACACATCCACACACTGTACATCGTCTGCTGACTCAGTCTCCCCATCCACTGTTGCCCCCTTCCCCTCCACCCCCAGCCTGTTGCCGCACCTTTAGTGTTGTGTCCCACCCTCACTCCCTCTCCACACCCTCCACCTCCTTTCCCACCGTACTTGCAAGCACCTACGTCTCCTGGATGATGAGCTTCGCCCTGACATCTATCACTCTGACCAACTCTAACCCCACTTTCCTGCCCCCCTCTCCTCAGGACTCCCTACCTCCTACCTCTCTCCTTCCCTTCCCTTCCCCTGGAAGGTTTTCCTCCCTCCTACACCCCCTCTTTCCCGTGCTCACCTTCTGTGTCTCTACACTCCCTCCTGCCTTGTCTTCCCCCTTCATCTGCTGCCTGACCCGCCTTCTGCCTCTTGGTGCACCCCCTGCCCCCCCCCTTTTCCTCTTCCTCCCACCCCCTCAGCCCCCCCCCCACGCCACACCTTCCTCCCTTCTTTTCTCCCTCCTCACAGGCCTCCCATCCCTCGGCAGGTCCCTACCAGTGGTTTTTATTCTTTGTGTGTGCTCCATTGTTTACAGCATTTTTTTTAAGTCTCACTCTGTTGCCAACTTTTAACTTGTGTTTGACTCCAGTGTATTTTAAATGCCCCACCAATTGCCAGCTGTGTTCTTTTAATTTTATGTCAACTTTTTGTCACCCAGTGAATGTCCCCACATTAGTGTATATTTTATCTTCCATTATCTCCATTTACTGTGTTTTTATGTCCCTCAGTTTTCCCTCTTTTTATGTATGAGTTCCCCATTTATATTTTTTGTAAAGCCGCTCAGATGCAGAGTGGTGGACTGTGCAGCTGCCAGCCCTCCCCTTCCCATATGGAGCAAGGGCATGAAATTAGAATAAAGAAGAAAAATGGCGCAGTTTTTAGATCAGTTACTGCTACTACAATGACAGGTCATCAACATTTAAGTGAGTTTGAATGTGGTATCATACTCGGCGCACAAGCGATGGGACACAGCATCTCCGAGGTAGTGATGAAGTGGAGATTTTCCTATACTACCATTTCACAAGTGTACCTGAATATCAGGAATCTGGTAAAACATCAAATCTCAGACATCGCTGCGGCTGGATAAAGATACCACAAGAATGGGAACATTGATGACTGTAGAGAATCGTTCAGTGTGACAGCTGTGCAACCCCTCCAAAAATTGCTGCCCATTTCTATACTGGGCCATCAGCAAGTGTCAGGGTGTAAACTATTCAGCGAAACATCATCAATATGGGGTTTTGGAGCCGAAGACCCACTCGTGTACCCTTGATGACATCGCAACACGAAGCATTACACCTCGTCTGGGTCCATCAGCACTGACACTGGACTGTTGACGACTGGAAACATGTTGCCTGGTCGGACGATTGTTGTTTCAAATTGTATCGAGCAGATGGACGTGGCACAGGTATGGAGACAACCTCATGAATCCATGGACCCTGCATGTCAGCAAGGGACTGTTCAAGCTGGTGGAGGCTCTAATGGTGTGGAGCGTGTGCTGTGGGACCCCTGATACGTGCAAATAGGATTCTGATAGGTGACCCGTAGGGAAGATTCATGTTTGATCACCTGCATCCATTCATGTCCACTGTGCATTCTGACAGACTTCGGCAATTCGAGAAGGACAATGCGACGCTTCACACGGAATTGCTACAGAGTGGCTCCAGGAACACCCTACTGAATTTAAACACTTACGTTGCCCATCAAACTTCCCAGACATGAGCATTGACCGTATTTTGGATGCCTTGCAACGTGCTGTTCAGAAGATATCTCCACTCCCTCGTACTCTTACGTATTTACGGACAACCCTGCAGGATTCATGGTGTCAATTCCCTCCAACAGTACTTCAGACATTAGTCAAGTGCATGCCACGTCATGTTGCGGCGGTTCTGTGTGCTCACAGGGGCCCTACACGATACTGGGCAGGTGTACCCGTTTCCTTGGCTCTTCAATGTACAAGGCATGTCCGGAAAGTAGCACCGAATTTGGAAAAAAAACTCTTTAAAATATTTTTAACAGAAAATTTCTTTTTGCAAGAAAGAGAATTTCTGAAACTATTTTTCTACATATTTGCCACCGCTGTTCAGACAGACATCTGTCGTAGTGAGAAACCTACTTTTCTACTCCCTCTCCATACAAAAATGCCGCCAGAGAAGACACCGTTTTATGAGTCCTCATCGCCGTCAAATCTCCTTCCTTCAAATTCACTCTCCAAGTTCAAGTACAAGAGGTAGTCAGAAGGTGCAAGATCGGGGCTGCACGTCAGATGACAAGACTGTTCCCAACCGAATTGTTGATTAAGGTTTTGAATAACAGTAGCAGAATGGGAACGTGCGTTGTCACAAAGCGACACTGCCTTGACTGAACTTTCCACGCTTTTTGTTTTGAACTGTGTGCCGAATTTTCCTCAATGTTTCACAGTATCGGACCTCTTGGTAGGAATTCAACAAGCCAAATGCTCTGTCCATCCCAGAAAGCAATGCACATGATTTTTTTGTCTGACAGTGTTGTCTCGAATTTTTGTTTTTGGGGGAACTCTGGAGTGATATGACAGACTGAAGTTTCATCACTGGTCACAATTCCATTGAAGAATTCATCCCCTCATCGCTGTATCAGGTAAGAAATGTCAATGTACTGCCAAGTCGCTTCGTTTTGTGAACATCTGCAATCAATTCCAGAACCTAACTGGAACTCAATTTTTGAAAATTTAAACGACTTGTGACAATCTCAGCAAAATAATTTTTTTTAAATTTATGGAAACTCATCAAAAACAATTCTTATTGTGAATTTTTTTATTCACTTTCTGAGGCAAATCATCGACAACAGAAGAACACCCACTTCATGCTTCATCATGAACATTGGTTCGTCTGTCATCGAACTGTTTAACCCACTTCCTCACCATTCAATCAGTCATTACATTTTCACCGCAAACATCTATAAGCTACCAATGAATTTCAGCTGGCGTAACCATCTTTGCCGTCGAAAACCATATTACAGAACGCACTTCACAGTCACCGAGCCCAGAGATTGTCTTAAACGTTTTGAACGGTCACTAACAAACGTAAACACAAGACAGTCCGGCTCTAATGGCGTCAGTGGAAATACAGTGAACCAGAGATATAACTGCAAAGGCACGGAACTGCGACACTAGTGCTGCCTGTACGCTCTTTCCCATGCATCTGTGTTGATGCCATTTTTCATGCGCACGAAACGTCCTACATCGAATGTTCGACTCTTCCAAAGTATTCATGAGGATCTGAAATTTGGCTGGCTGCCAAATGATTTGGTTAGGCTTAATTGAGTCCCTCCCCATTAACAATGGATCTTGCCATTGGTAGCAAGCTTGCGTTCCTCAGAAATATAGATAGCCGTACTGTAGGTGCAACCACTATGGAGGTGCATCTGTTGAGAGGCCAAACAAACATTGAAACCTCCCCTTAGAAAAATTAATGAATCACTCTCCTGGTAACCCCCTCACGTTATTTGATTTTCAAACAGCTGAGCAAAACTGAACGTCCTCAGACATTTCTCTCTTTACTTATTCTGATCATCACTAAACTGACACACAATATTTTTAACACAACGCAATCTGATTTTCAGTAATCCCCACAAAAGAATGGCCCTGACTAACAATAACCTATACCTTTCATGAATCACTTACCTCACAAAAATCTTCGTTACCCGAACTACTGCAATACAGTTAGCGCCAATACTGCAAGCTAAATAAAAGATTCTAACTACTGAAGGTACTAACTACTGATAGCCATAGTTAGCAAATGAAAGATCTGGATGGAGAACAAACAATGTATTTACCTTAATAATATTCAAAAGTCATTTTATATATATATATATATATATATATATATATATATATATATATATATATATATATATCAGATAATGATATCCAGTCTTAAAATTTACTCTTTCTGATAGACACACGTCCAGATCATACGCTCTCAAAACTCTGCCATCTCTCTCCCCACATCCACCACTGCTGGTGGCTCACCTCCAACTGCGCAACGCTACGCGCTGTTCACATCCAACTGCCCAACACTACAACAGCGAATATTCCAGCAATGCCAACCAGCCACAGACTGCACACAGCACAGCCAGTGATGTTCATACAGAGCGCTACGTGATGTTACCAAAATAAAAACCTAAACAGCCTACTTACAACAGGTGGTTCCTGAAGAGGGGCAGCAGCGATTTCAGTAGTTGCGGAGGCAAGAGTCTGGATAATTGACTTATCTGGTCTTGTAACATAAACCAAAACGGCCTTGCTGGGCTGATACTGCAAACGGCTGAAAGCAAGGGGAAACTAGGGCTGTAATTTTTCTCGAGGGCAAGCAGCTCTATTGTATGGTTAAATAATGATGGCATTCTCTTGAGTAACATATTCCAGAGGTATAATAGTCCCCATTGGGATCTCTGGGTGGGGACTACTCTGGAGGAAGTCGTTATCAAGAGAAACAAAACTGGCATTCTACAGACCGGTAGGTTAGAAATTTTAAAAAAGTAAATGGATAGTTTAAAGCTAGATATACTGAGAGTTAGTGAAGCTCTGTGGCAGGAGGAACAGGAGTTCTGGTCAGAAGAATACAGGGCTATAAATACAAAGTCAGAAAGGGGTTATTCAGGAGTATGTTTAATAATGTATAAAAAAACAGGATAAGCTACTATGTACAGCATAGTGAATGCGTTATTGTTGCTAAGATAGATGTGAAGCCCACACTCACTGCAGTTATATAAGTTTGTATGTCATCCAGCACCGCAGATGAAGAGATAGAAGAAAATTTTTATTAGGTAAAATAAATTATTCACATAATTAAGGGAGATACAAATTTAATAGTCATGGGGGACCGGAATTCGATAGCATGAAAAAGAAGAGAAAGAAATATAGCAGGTGAATATGGACTGGGAGAAGGAATAAAGGAGGAAGCCGCCAGGTCGAAGTTTTCACAGAGCATACTTTAATCATCGCTAACACCTGGTTTAAGAATCACGAAAGAAGACTATATACGTCAAAGAGACCTGGAGACACAGAAAGGTTTAAGATTGATTATGTAATCATAAGACATATATTTCGGAAACAAATTTTAAATTGTATGTGATTTCCAGGGGCAGATGTGCATCTGACAATTTATTGATCATGAACGGTAGATTACAACTGGAGAAATTTCAAAAATGTAGGAAATTAGGGAGATGGGGTCTGGATAAATTGAAAGAACCAGATGTTTTTGGGAGTTTTGGTGGGAGCATTAGAGAATGAATGGCAAGTACAGAGGAAAGGAATACAGTAGATGAAGATGGGTAGCTTTGAGAGAGGAAATATTGATGGTAGCAGTGAATCAAGTAGGTAAAAAGACAAGGGCTAGTGGAAATCCGTGGGTAACGCAAGAGATATTCAATTAAGGGGACAGGAAGATACTGCCTACAGGAAAATTGAAGTGATCTTTGGAGGAGCGAAAACTACCTACATGAACATCAAGAGCTCAGATGGAAAACTAGTCTTAACCAAAGAAGAGAAAGCTGGAAGGTGTAAAGAGTATATAGAGGGTCTGTACCTGGGAGATATATTTGAGAGTAATATTATAGAAATGGAAGAGGACGTAAATGAAGATGGGATCGGTGGTAAGATACTGTGAGAAGAATTTAACGGAGTGCTGAATGATCTAAGTCGAAATAAGTCCCCAGGAACAAACAACATTCCCTTACAACTACTGGGAGCCTTGGGAGTGTCAGCCATGACAAAATTCTTCCATCTGCTGAGCAAGATGTATGAAACAGGCGAAATGCTCTCAGACTTCAAGAGCAATATAATAATTCCAATACCAAAGAAAGCGGGTGCTGACACGTGTGAAAATTACTGGACTATCAGTTTCAGAAATCATGGTTGCAAAATACTAACACGAATTCTTTACAGAAAAATTGAAAAACTCGTAGAAGCCGACACCAGGGAAGTTCAGTTTGGATTCTCTAGAAATGTAGAAACACACGAGGCAATATTGACTCTACGACTTCTCATAGAAGATAGGTTAAGTAAAGGCAAACCTAGATCTATAGCATTTGTAGACTTAGAGAAATCTTTTGACAATGTTGACTGGAATTTTCTCTTTCGAATTCTGGAGGTGGCAGGGGTACAACTTGTACAGTAACCAGATGGCAGTTATTAATTGATACCAATTCTTGTTCTGGTGGCAGAGCCAGTTCTTCACTTTATGAATCACCTTCACAGCGTCCTTAAAATGTCTTCCACGAATTTCATCCTTTACTGGCCCAAACAAGGTGGAAGTCCAAGGCGGCTAGGTCAAAGTGTGTCACGTGTGACAGCCGTGGACGCTCTCCCCGACCGCTGTAAATCGTGGAGCTCCTCCGAACCGCCTTCTGATGATCTCAGCCTCCATACCCAGAGATTAACTGTACTTATGTCGACAGCAGATGCTCCATAGACTTTGCACAAGCATTTATGAATATTCCTTACAGTTTCTTTCTCAGCAGTGGGAAACTGAATGTCGGTGTGTTCCTTGTAACGTACATCACCTATAGACGACATTTTGAAACTGTCTTGCAGCTACACTATCTGTCGGAAGTGACGGAAATTCGGCACGCTCACCGAGGAGACCACATACTACATATGTGACGTTTGGCATTCGTAGTGATGTTTCCGGATAAGAATAAAATTGTGGTGCATTACTTTCTGTTCAGCCCTCGTAATAAATATAGTAACATATGAAGATGGTATCTGTCCGAAAGAACAGATACCATTGGTGATCCTGCAGCTCTCGAAGAATGAAATTACAATGAAATCCAGACCATTAGCTGCTTACAGGCGTTGATAAATGTCAACAGGGACAGTTGAAAATGTGTGCCCCGACCAGGACTCGAACCTGTGACCTACTTACATGGCAGACGCTCTATCTGACTGAACCATCGAGGACACAGAGCACAGCGCGACTGTTCTTTCGGACATGTCGAAAGAACAGACACCAACTTCATATAGATAAGGCTTACCGGCCAATGATCTTCTGAAATAAAAATTTAGCCCATTTTTACCATCTATCATAAATCGAAGACAGTGAAGCTATAGGATTTAAATATGCAGATGAGTGGTTTATGATCCGTTATAATGAAACGAAGCCCTCTTAGGTGCAGATCATACTTCTTCACACTCCATAAAATGGCTCTAGCCTCCTTATCCAAGGTAGAATAATTTTGTTCTTTTCTCCTGATGGAACTAGCAATCATTTGAGAGAACCCGAGTTAGAGTCTTGGTCCAGCACACAGTTTTAATTTGCCAGAAAGTTTCAAAATGAGTATTATCCAATTTTGCTTGCCATATAGATGGGGCAGAGATAATTGCAAAAGCCAGTCTAGTAGACTTATACAAGCCTCAAGGGCCAACAGTGGTTTGCAGATCTTGAGATCAAATTGTAAATAAGCTTCATTTAAGTCAGGTTTGGTGAATTTCTCTCCTCCTCCTAGCATAGCAAAAGTATCATCTCTGTTTCGTAAGGGATACTGAGGATGACTGGGTTAGGGTTAACAGTTACTTCAAAATCTCCACAAATTCTCAAATTAGGTGTCTGACCTTTAGCTTGCTGAATGATAGTCATAATAGGGATACTCGCTCTCCCCTTGGGTAGTGAGCGCTCGCGGTAAAATGCGATGGTCAGATATTACATAGCGTAGAGGACACGCAAACTGTGCGCTATCTTCAGAAGAATGACTGTGTTAAGTTCGTCGTACCCTTAGAAGTAAGCGTGTATACTTATTGGCGCAGTGCTTAAAGTGGAGAACACTCATTTTTAAACTGATGAACAGAATTATGTCCGAGTTATTAACTTCAAAGATAAGACCAGACAACCCACATCAATTTAAAAACGTCAGTACAGCATGCCTAGCTACGGTTACAACTCACAAATCTAAAGTGTCACTGCTAGTTGCGTGATAAACTTCATAACAAAATAAGTATAGGAGATCTCTCATAAACTACATTTTTGAAGCTTACCTTGAATTAGCAGTACTCAGAAAGTGGTAGCAGACAGTGCTTTAGGGAAAAGTCAAGTTACTGGATTTCATTGACATGTAGTGGTTTTATGTTTAATGTGTGAGTAACAGTCACGAAATACAACTTGATGTCTATTTAAGCTTCATCCGAAAACGTCTTTCGTCATAAGGCTACACTGTTCTTAAGAATTACCTGATTTTGTTCTTCGCCTCATCAATTAAAATACACTCCTGGAAATGGAAAAAAGAACACATTGACACCGGTGTGTCAGACCCACCATACTTGCTCCGGACACTGCGAGAGGGCTGTACAAGCAATGATCACACGCACGGCACAGCGGACACACCAGGAACCGCGGTGTTGGCCGTCGAATGGCGCTAGCTGCGCAGCATTTGTGCACCGCCGACGTCAGTGTCAGCCAGTTTGCCGTGGCATACGGAGCTCCATCGCAGTCTTTAACACTGGTAGCATGCCGCGACAGCGTGGACGTGAACCGTATGTGCAGTTGACGGACTTTGAGCGAGGGCGTATAGTGGGCATGCGGGAGGCCGGGTGGACGTACCGCCGAATTGTTCAACACGTGGGGCGTGAGGTCTCCACAGTACATCGATGTTGTCGCCAGTGGTCGGCGGAAGGTGCACGTGCCCGTCGACCTGGGACCGGACCGCAGCGACGCACGGATGCACGCCAAGACCGTAGGATCCTACGCAGTGCCGTAGGGGACTGCACCGCCACTTCCCAGCAAATTAGGGACACTGTTGCTCCTGGGGTATCGGCGAGGACCATTCGCAACCGTCTCCATGAAGCTGGGCTACGGTCCCGCACACCGTTAGGCCGTCTTCCGCTCACGCCCCAACATCGTGCAGCCCGCCTCCAGTGGTGTCGCGACAGGCGTGAATGGAGGGACGAATGGAGACGTGTCGTCTTCAGCGATGAGAGTCGCTTCTGCCTTGGTGCCAATGATGGTCGTATGCGTGTTTGGCGCCGTGCAGGTGAGCGCCACAATCAGGACTGCATACGACCGAGGCACACAGGGCCAACACCCGGCATCATGGTGTGGGGAGCGATCTCCTACACTGGCCGTACACCATTGGTGATCGTCGAGGGGACACTGAATAGTGCACGGTACATCCAAACCGTCATCGAACCCATCGTTCTACCATTCCTAGACCGGCAAGGGAACTTGCTGTTCCAACAGGACAATGCACGTCCGCATGTATCCCGTGCCACCCAACGTGCTCTAGAAGGTGTAAGTCAACTACCCTGGCCAGCAAGATCTCCGGATCTGTCCCCCATTGAGCATGTTTGGGACTGGATGAAGCGTCGTCTCACGCGGTCTGCACGTCCAGCACGAACGCTGGTCCAACTGAGGCGCCAGGTGGAAATGGCATGGCAAGCCGTTCCACAGGACTACATCCAGCATCTCTACGATCGTCTTCATGGGAGAATAGCAGCCTGCATTGCTGCGAAAGGTGGATATACACTGTACTAGTGCCGACATTGTGCATGCTCTGTTGCCTGTGTCTATGTGCCTGTGGTTCTGTCAGTGTGATCATGTGATGTATCTGACCCCAGGAATGTGTCAATAAAGTTTCCCCTTCCTGGGACAATGAATTCACGGTGTTCTTATTTCAATTTCCAGGAGTGTATATGCACATTTGATTATATTGTCATTTCAGTTCAGCAGCTTGTCACGTAAGGAATTAATTAATCAACGTGAAGCGATACATCTTCGTAGATCTAACATTAACGACTATAGAATAGACTCGTTGACAATAGTTTCTCGCATCGAGCTGCCTTGTTCCGATCCATCCTCCCCATCCCTCCACTCCACTTGCCTCCCTTCCCCTCTCTGTTACTCGCCATGAGCCAGCTGGTTGCTCACTGCTGAGGCGTGAGCGCGAGCCAGCTCAGACGAGCAGATCGGTGAACAGTCCTGCTCTGAGGAATTCATATGACGACTCTCGACGAGTTACAAATGCACAGCGTCTGTTCTGTACATTGTAGATACTGCTTGTCGGTGTCTAGTACATATACACAGCACATTCTGGGCCTTGGTATAAAGTTCTGTTGGGTTCTAAGTTGGAAGACAACCGCTTGCTTGATAATGTGTGAGTTACATGTCAATCTGTTCTAACTGGGAGCCTTGATAGACCTCGTCCATAATCAGCGTTCTTGCAGGGTTGCATTTACGAATCTTACAGCATCGCCACAAACTAATAACATTACCGGATTTATATGTGTAAATGTCGTGCTGTAGTAGGTTAACAGCGTTGTCTTGGATTTCCACTATAATAACCGTACATATATATATAAAAGGTGTGGAAATATCTGAGCCACATGAAATGAACTCGACTTCTCTGCCCCACCCCCTTGGGGTGGAGAGTGAGGGTTGACTTAGAAATCTTCAGTAGGAACCATCAATTTTTATTGTGGAATCGGATTCTCAGAAAAAACGTAACTTTTGTATGGGACAATTGTATCGTTGCATGATGGATGCTACTGTAATCGACACAAGTCAAAATGAGTTACAAACCATTGAAAAGTGATAGAGGAATGTTCGATATGTTAACCATTGCATTCGATACATTTTGTATTCAAATAACTGTGTGATGCAGGGCGGTGAACGTCAGTCGCAGTCAATCGTCATATTCTCGCTGTAGGTGCAACACCTCTCGGTGCGAGGATGTTGTCCCACTGTGTCGAGCACGACTGCGGCCATACCGCGATCGATGGACAAGGAAACAACGGCGCAAAGCGGTCGCGCTTCACATTACTGCAGACATTCGAATAGCAAACATCAATTCCTACGTGTGCAACAATTTTGACTATTGCAGACAGGACAGATATTGCTTCGTGCTTTGCGTCAATAGGCATGTAAGAGAAGTTTGTCGATGGTATGTGAATCTGTTTCCTGAGGGGAAAGTTCCTTCTGCAACATTTCACAGTATTATCCAACTGTTTACTGCAACTAGAAGTGCTCAACCTACACGAAGAATCCGACCACGACATGTACTGAACGAATAGGTCGCAGTGGATGTTTTAGCTCTAACAGCTGCATATCCTCACATTATTCATGGAAAATCACATGAGGTTCTGGAATTTTGCGACGAAATGTTCTGCACATATTGTGTGAACAGAAATACCATCTGTATCAGTAGAAAAGATTTTCCGCTTCTGCCTCAGGTTGACCCAAATCTGGGACTATCTACAAATTTTTCTACTACTGCCAATATCTGACCAATTCCATCAAATTTAACCAAATCTAATGAATTAACAGAACTCGGAAAGAATTATGTATTTTAACTAATTATTATAAAAATAAAAACTCTTACACGAAAAATTTAAGATCTTAACAACAAGAAGAATTTTCTTAAATAAATCTTCCCAAATCTCATCAATATATTTCAAATATCTAATAAAAATAATTCCTTAGACACTATTTCTTCCAAATCTCATCTTTTCATCCCCCAAAAATTTTATTTTTCAATAAAAATTTAACAGATATTTATAATTTTGTAAATAAATTTTTCTGTATATAAATGGACTTCATTTTTAAGAAGCTCAACAATGTTCTAAATTGTTTAATAAATTATGCAATATTACTACCTGCAGAATTTAAGTGTGAGGTATGAAGAAAGAATTTGTTTGGAGCTTTTCTAATGTTTATTTTCCTTATAAATGGAGCAACTTTGTAAAGAACTTAAAAGGAACTTCAATCTGGTTCAAACTGATTAAAAGCAGAAAGTCAAAACGAAATAATAAATTAGAAAAAGATAATTTCATTTATTTTAAAGTTAAAGACATAATCGTCAATTGAAAAGCAATCAAAACAACAATTGGAAATGATTAACATATTCTAAACTTTATACATTAAGGTTTTAAGTGTAATGCAGATAAACCACTGAAAGAAATATTTCCATTTTCTGTTGATATATTTGAAAATCAAGACAATAAAACATTAAAAGAAATATTTCCTTTTTCTATCAATATGTTTGGGAAACAAAAAACGGAGATAATACATTTTAAAAAATTTTATTTTCTGCCAAATTGTTTGGGGAAAAGGGAAATAAAAAACAGTTAATCAATTTTTAGTAAATACAGCAGTAAAGAAAAAATTACAAACTGTGAATTTCGAAAATATTCTAAACTCAAGTGGCCCTAATTATTTTTGAAATGTGGTAAAACCAAAAATTATAAGCATAGCTAAAGAAAATCTTAAAATACTTACTGGCTTGAAAATATTTCTTTAATATATTTTGTGACTACAGACACAGGCAAAAACAGAAAATATAAAATATGGATATCAAACTCAAAATTATAGAGAAGATATAATATAAAAATTTAGGAAAGGGAGAACAAATATTTTGACAAAACTATGATTTTGAAATATGATGATTGGGATGGACATTAAATAGGATTATTGGAATAAAATTAGGAATCAGTAGAAGTTTGCATTTAGAGGATTGGGATAGACATTAAATACAATTATTGGAATGCAAATAGGAATCAATATAATTGTTACATTTAGAGGTGCATCTTATATGGAATTGCCACAGAAAATAGTAAAAAAATTGTTTTAATGTAAAAAACAATGAAAACAGTTTTCTGTAGTCTATAGCTTCTGTGTTAAATCCAGTAGATAGGCAAATTAGTACAAGTAATTATAATGAATTATTTTAAGAGCTTGAAGAAAAAATACCTGATTTTTCATTTATTTATGCAATTAAAAGTACTCTAAAAATCGAGACAAAAATTGATTATATTCGAAAAATGATAATAAAGTTAACGATATTTTAAAGAAATACTAAAATTAATGGCATTCTAAAAACTGAGACTAACATTAGTGTATCTATTAATAATTTTTTATTCGATGTAACATGTCAAGCATAGCCATTAGAACCAACAAATACAATGAAAGAAGAAATTAACTCAAAGATAGAAAAAGTAAACTCAAAGAAAAATAATGATTTGTTATACTTTAGAAAATTCACACTACTGTTTGATAAGAGGTTCATTTCTACTCGTTTAAAAGCAGATAAATAAAAATGGCCATCAAAAATTTGTCATTTTTGGTTTTTACATTTTAATTAATAAGTCAGTAACAGTAGAACTACAAGAGCAAGATCAATGAATAAAATTTAAAAATTATTAATTTAACCAAAAGTTCCTTTCATTATTTACACAGATTTTGAAAGTTCGTTATTAAAAATGGATACTGTCAAAAAGCTTGGAAAATTCTTTTACACTAAAATATCAAAAACATGAATCAACAGGTTTTTTGTGATTAACAGATATAGATGGGCATTACAAAAGTACAGATGCTTATGGAGGGCCAAACCGCCACACAGAATTTAAATAATTTATTTGTAAAAGTATTCAAGCAAAATGGGAGATTCAAGAAATGACACCATTAACACCCACAGAACTATCAAGATATAATAAATATGAATGTGGTCCCTTATGTAAAAAATGTTGTACAACACATTATGTGATAACTGTAATCGACAATGAAAACATCCTACTTTTGTCCCAGTATATTTAAATAATTTATTTGGCTTGGATTGTCATTCATTTGTAAAAGAACTTGGTTACAATCAGGAAGATAAGTTTAACACAAAACAATGAAAACAGATATATTAGCACTGGTAAAGAGATTTATTGATTCATTAACATTTACAGCTTCCAGCCTTTATAAACTTTCTTCTAATTTATGAAACAATCAAATGAAAAATATTAAGAAATTTTTCCTTGGGGATGTGATAAATTTAGTAACTGAAAACGAATCTTATCTTTATGATTGTGTAGATAGTTGAGAAAAATGTGAAGAGAATAATTCCCGCCAAAAGAAGAATTTTATAATAAATTAAACGAATTTAATAATTTGTAAAAAAACTTTAAATAAATAAATTAGGAGACTACCATGATTTATATTTAAAAATTAGTGTTTTATGGCTAGATAATGGTGTTGAAAATTTTAGAAAAACAAGTCTAAAAATTTATAAGCTCCCGTTGGTATTTTACAGCACCAGGATTAGTTTCTGATTCTGTGTCAAAAATGACAAGACAAACACTAGAATTATTGGATGATAATGATTTGATTTTATTGGCTGAAAAAGCAGTAACAGGTGGAGTTGCCCTGTGTTGTAAAAATATCTTAAAGCTAATAATAAATATATGAAAAATTATAATACAAACATTATTTCGAATTTTGGGATATATTAAGACGCTAATAATTTCTATAGTTCTGCTAAAGACGAATATTTCCCTTCTGGAGGCTTTGAATGGAATGAACCAAACAATTTTGATTCTAAAAGAAATATGTGAAATATCAAACATTTCTAGTTTCTGAAGCAGTGTTAGAATAGTCAAAAAATTACATAATTTACATTAAGATTTACCACTACCCCGAAAATAAAATTATTAACGATTATAGATAATAAATTGAAATATATTTCTCACTATATTAATGTCTCGGAATTAAAATAACAAAAATCCACAAAGTTTTAAAATTTCAATAATCCAAATCGTTAAAATAATACATAGATTTTTACAAATTAACGAATAGTTCAAAATTTGGGAAAATAATGGAAAATATAAGAAAGATTAGATATAAAATTACTCTCAAATCCAGATAAATGTGATAAATTAATACCAAAAGAAAAATTCTAAGAATAGCCCATTATTTGCTGTAAATTTTGTTGATAACCAAATGAATAAAATATTTTGATACTAGTGATCACCCAGAAAATAATATTTATAATATTCCTCAAGTTAATAGGAAATTATTAGGAAAAATAATGGAGGAAGTTTGTGGTTTAAGAGCAAATATATGAGCTTAGAAAATTAATGAAAAGGAAGACAATAATCAAAAGCATTAAAGAATTTCTCATCAAAAATAAAATAAATTTTGAACATTATAAAGAGTATTTGACAATAAAGAACAATACAGAACTATGAATTTAGTAGAAAATGAGAAACTTTAAATTTCTTCTTTTGAGTTTAATAAAAAACTAATTAGTCACAGAAATGAAAGATAGATTTTAGAAAATAAAATAGAAATTTACTGTATGGACATTATTAAATTAAGTAATTAATCGCTTTTAATTCTTTAATTTTTATAAAGTTCACATTTAATATATTTTTACTCTCTATTAGAAAATAGATCAGTTATATGTTCATTAATTTCTAAGCTGTATTCCCAAACATCATAATCTTTTAAATTTGTAACATCAGTAAAAAAAGTTTTTTCATCAAAATTTGCAACATAGAAAGTGCATACAAAAAGTAACATTTTCAAAGATTTATTAAATATCACTCAGATGATTCTTTTAAAATATGTTTTATGCTATAATTTGCAAATTTTTACAAAAATTGAAATAGAAAAATTTATTACAATCAATAATTATTAAGAATTTATCTATTTTATATGTTCCAGTATACATTTTTAAGTTTATTTGAAAAGCTGTCATTACTTGTTGGATTTGTATCAAAACCATTTAAATTTTAAATTTCTTGAAAATGTGAACATTGTTTTGAATTTGTGTTTACATCATTTACTTATATATTTATCATTTTTTTATATTTTCGTCAATTTAAATAGATGATATTTTTACATATTCTTCACTCACAATTCATTTTAAATGTTCATTATAATTATATTTAGAAACACACACTCCACACACTCACACAAAGAATTTTATTTTTATTATATAGTCTTACATTCATTTAAACAAGGTCTATGCAATGTTCTATAACTATCTCTTGTAAATTTCTGTGAAGTAAAACAATCGACTCAATTCTCAACCCCATCCTTTGCAAAACTTTTAGGTTCCATTTATTTCGAAATATTAGAAAAAATGGAAGTAAAAACTAAAAAATTATAATACATAAATAATAATAATATGTAAATAATAAGAATAATAATAATATATAATTAAAAAAATTTCTTATAAATGAGATCATTCTAAGATATTAAAAATAACAAATTTAAATATATAGAGAAACTCCTTTTTATGAATATTGTTGAAAATCCTTGGGTTAAGGCAAAAGATGTAACAATAATTTTAGAATACAAGGATCCTATCAAAGCCTTTAAACAGATTACAAAGAAGATAAAATTATTTTAGAATATGTAATTCCAAATTGGTAGGTTTAAGGGTTAATGATAAACAAGTATATCAGTGAATCTGGATTATATTGTTCAGTTGTAAAATCGCAAAAGATAGAACCCAAATTATTTCAAAAGTGGGTTGATAATGGAGTTAGAAAAATGGAGACTAAAACATGAAGAATTATGTAAAACAACTATTTAAAGGTCTACTAACGCATTTAAAAATCTAAACACAGTTGAAAATAAATAGGTGTAAAACTCAGATAAAAAATTTGGTAGAGCTATAGAAATTTTAAATTAAAGGACTGGTGAACTAAATATAATAGTACCACATCTTGTACAATAAACTGATTACCCTATTTTGAGACCAAATTTTGTATTTTTGTTCTATATAATAATACCTGTAGGTATAACTCTTATGTTATTAGACCACAAGGGAAAAAGACTAGAAAAATAGTTAAACACAATTAGAAATAGACACCCTAATTGCAAACAAATTTGAAAACTTGGTTATTACTCCAGCTCAATAAATTTATATCAAAGAAACAACGAAATTTAGGATTTTTATATAATCAGCATCTTTTTAATATACTAGATACACCAGAACAATTTTAATAACATAATATATCAAATCATTTAATTTCTAAATTAACTCTTATATTAGCAGCATTTAAAAATTTATAAGATAATTTTTAAGTAATATTAATTTCTGTATTTTGAATCTTTATTCAATAAATTGGTACAGATAAACGGTATTTTGGTCCATAAATAGGTTTACCAAATTTTAAGTTAGGTTTAAAAGAAGCAACAGTATTAGTTTGATATAAATATTTATCTTTTTCTAGAAATAATCCATTTCTAAAACCGCATCTACACTAAAATTTATATTTCTTAATTCAGGAGATATAATTTCTACTAAATTATTAGAAACATTTTTATTAGCTTCAGTAATTTAAAAATTTAAGCCTAAAACTTTTCCAATACTACCTTTTTCATTCATAAATAATGTAACGCCACTCAATAAAAATTTGATTTACAGTTTTATCTTCTTTAACGTATATATAGGTTTTTAAAATTAATCCAGTTTTCTAAATCTATTAACTATTGAAGAACAGAGACTTAAATTTTTGCTCAACATACAATTTATTACTTTTTGAAGTAATATTTGGAGTAAATAATATTGTGTAAAACCAACTACAACAACATTTTTATGAGAATTACCACATAATTGAAATAACTGATGGCAACTCATTTTTTATTAATGAATTATCTGTAAATCATTACTAAAATAAATGAATCATAAAATAGATCGGGAATTAATGGTAAGTATTCCAGAAGGCAAAAAGAGAAATAAGTATAGTAAGCTCCTTCCTAATTCTATTCCATGTTATAAAATAGGACCAAGTGGTTATTTTAATAGTTTATCCTCTTGTTTCCCAAATATATATGTAGAACATGGAAATATTTTTTTAATAGTTTATCTTCAATATTCTTAAATATATCACAATTTTCAGCTTTGGAATAAGGCAATGTTTCTAATTTTTTATTTGGATTCCTCACCAACTGGCGATTATCTACAGACTAAATTAAGTTATGTTTTCTAATTTATAATATCCCTTTAATTTTCCTCTTTTTAAACTTCATCAGGTTAAACATCAGTGTAGTTCCTTTTAACCTGGTTACAAAGTTCCTCCACTTATAAGGAAATAGCACATTAAACTTTTTAATTTAAAAAAATGAAAATCGAAATTTGGGAGAACTAATTTATAGGGAAAAATTTATTAGATTTTTTTATTTAAGAATTCCATATTGTGAAATTTATTTTTATATCTTTTCAATCTTTTAGATCTTAATAATGTCTTCCTAAAAAATTTAAAATTATATCCACTAATTAATTTATTCGTGTCTGGTAAAATAATTTTAAATTCATTATTAAGCTGAAAAGAAATTGTTTCTCCACATCTAGTATTTAATAGTCACAGCGAGTGATACTGTATAAAAATGTAATTCTAGCTCATTTGATTTTTTATACATTTTAGTACTTACATTCTTGAGTTTCTTATGAAATGAAAAGCGTCTTATATATCTAGACAAATTTATTTACTACTTTTATAAAATTTTTACTCAATGCATAAGGAAAAATAAAATTTTTTGGGAGTGCAAAGACGAGATTCGGGAAAACTAATTTATAAGAAAATATTTTTATAAAATTTTTCGAGAAAAAAGATATTTCTTGGAATGGAAAGACGAAATTTGGTAGAATTTGTTTATTTTATGGAATATATAAGTTTTACAGATTTTTTTAAAATTTTCCTTTTAATCTTAAAATCTTAAATTTTTTCATCCACAACATTTTTTGATAATCAGTCAAAATATAAAATTCCTTCGAATTTCTTTTCAATTGGTTGAATGTAAAGAAATAATTTGATTGTGAAAGGGATTGATTGGTGTCATCAGGGATCAGTAGAAGTAAGAGTAAGAAATTTAGCCGGCCAGAGTGGCTGAGCAGTTCTAGGCGCTACAGTCTGGAACCGCACGACCGCTACAGTCGCAGGTTTGAATCCTGCCTCGGGCATGGATGTGTGTGATGTCCGTAGGTTAGTTAGGTTTAAGTAGTTCTAAGTTCTAGGGGACGGATGACTTCAGAAATTAAGTCCCATAGTGCTCAGAGCCATTTAAGAAATTTATTGCCTGTAGCCCCATATCTGTGCCAACTTGGGGCAGATCCAGTGGATCTTTTCTGTCCATATCTGTTGTTGCAGTAAGCCCCACATAGGGGCGACTTTTAAAACTGCTTGAACTTTTGCAATTGGATACAACAATAAATACCAGCCAATGCTGATATTCAGAGGTAATTTTCTCAGATGAAGCAATGTTTACAAATCGTGGTCATATGAATTGGCATAATATGCTTTATTGGCAGTGGAGAGTATGGACGGCTTAAGGCAAGACGAGCTGTAGTGCCACTGGAGTGTCCAACTTTTATGTGATGTCTTAGGTACCCAGATAATTGACCCATACTTCACAGACAGTAATGAGAATGGTCGAATGTGTGGCGGCTTTTTAGATAATATTTTGCAAGTACTACTGCAAACTGTCTAACCTCAAAGAAGAATGGATATGTATTTTCAACACGATGGTTGTCCAGCGCATTAGTCATGAATCCTAACCTAACCTAACCTAACCTAACCTGGCCTGCACATTCACCTCATTTGGTGCCTCTAAATTTTTTTCTATAAGGAATGCTAAAAGAATGAACACGAACCAACAACCTCTCCAAATGTACAACAGCGAATTTATCACTGAATGTGCAAACATTTAGAGAGGTAAGATTCTCTTTCAGAAAAAGTGTTGCAATGTGTATTGCGGCAAACCCATTTCAAACATATGTTTTAGTAAAATGAAGATTTGTGAGAGACAAGGGCATGCACACAATACAAGCACCCCAGTGGTGAGCGGTAAGGGCACTCAACTAGCACAAGCACCCGGGTGGTGAGAGACCAGGTGAATCACCTAAAACCAGGACCTCAATGGGGAGAGGCAAGAGGAATAAACGAAAACAAGCAACATCCACTTAAGTGCGATCTGCAGAGGTAATTACACCAATAATGTGCACACTGTAATGAGTTATGGTCTGAATAACCAGGTTACTTTGCTTTAAAACACTGGTGTTGCAATGTGTAATGTGAGAATACCGACCAGGTACCCTTCTATGACCCTAATCTATTGGGTAGTTTCCTCAGATACTATCATGTCTCAACGGATTATAACTCGTTTTTATTTGTGTAGATTACAGCGCTATCTATTACCCAACGGTAAAACTGTTCCATACAAAAGCTATGTATTTGTGCCCTGTATAACCCACAATAAACATTGGGGGCTCCTATTCAATATTTTAAAGTTGACCCCCCTTCCACCACCTGGGGATGGGGCAGGAGGATCGAGTGAAGTGTCAGTGCACGTCCCCTTTCGAGATGCACAACTTATATTACAACCCTTTCTTTAATCCGATGTGTAGATTCCCATATATTTCCCAAAATAGTTTTAACAGCCACACCCTCTACATGCAGTGTTACTTATTATTGATGGACAGGTAAGTCTTCATTTCAAATTCAGTAGTGGCTAGCGTGTGTCTTTGGAATTCTATGGATCATTCGAAAAAACAATGGTCATACTCTGATATGACGGGAAAAAGACGATTTATTTCTCATATAACCGTATTGGTAGCAGATACTTTCAGCGTGGACTGTGATTCCATTATGTCGCCATTATCGTATACCTGGCATAGCGATCATATGAAGTATTTGGGTGTACTACAAATCGCCTAGGTGTCAGCGTCTGAGGAGACTTAATGTAGGATGTGTAAAGCACAATCTGGATTCAGATGCACTTGCAGGAATGCACTTCGTTGTATAGGAGAGAGAAGCAGCTTACAAAAAAACGCTCTACCCCCTCTCCCCGCCCCCCCCCCCCACCTACCCACCCCACAAACTCCACCCCACCTCTCCTCCCCCCACTTCTGTCCCCCTCCCATACTTCTCTACCGTCTCCGCATCCCTCTACCCCCATCTGTTGATGAGCAGATCATTAATGGCTCAACTATACGGCCGCTGCTGGAAGCAACATTGCGACTGGATTCAGAAAAACGATTATTATAAAATTTTACTATGGATAACGTAAAATTGTGGCTGATTGAGAGTACTTAAAAAACCGCTCCGTGCCTCGAATGGTGTCATAGGTCTCAAGTGGCGTTATTTGTAATAGGCACAGTCTGAATATCTCCCTATGCCATCCTGCTCCAGAGTACCACCTTTTCATAGCTAGAGCGTATGTACCAGTTCTTGCTTCTAGTACTTCGAGGCTGCTGCCGTCATAGTATTGTCGAACACACACACACACACACACACACACACACACACACACACACACACACACACAATTTCAGTGGAGAACTCCTGATAACAGTAATAATGCCGCACTTGCATTGCGTTAACACAGACATATTTTTTATTTTTTCGATCTACACCACAGTGTATTGGCGCTATTGCTCAGGCAGGTAGACTTCATGTTAACTTTTTCAACTATCTGGCCACACCACTGTCAAATTACGACAGGTAGGAAAAAATATTACTTTATTTTTCTTTCAATGCCACTGAGTGCTGGTGCGAAAATAAACTGGGGGCACTGCAACTCGTTACTGACTCAGCTATATTGTCGATGCTGTAAAGTATTGCTGCTGCTCAAAATAACTTTTTTGCAATATTGCGAATTTATGTGGCTTCTGTTGCTGCTGGAAGTGGCTGTGCTGAAATAAACAATTGTAATAGTACCATTATCAATGAAAGCCATTATAATAGCAACAATACTACTAATATATTTGACAAATACTTACTGGCTTCTTGCTGCTGCCTGGTGCTGCTGAGAACGTCTTTTTTGCAGTATTGCGAAGTTATGTGGTTATTGCTGTTGCTGATGCTGCTGGAGGATGACTGACGCTCGTGCTGTTCAGTCATTTGATAGTATGAAGTGCTGCTCCACGTGGGGTCCCTGAGCCCAGGAGCCCATTGGCCGAAAGGTGTCGATACTCAAACGCTATTGCAGCCCGTGCTCATCGGACCATGAGAGAGGGAAAAGAAACAACAGAGATGGCCCAGAGATAGTACAATTACATAAGACCAATTAATTGAGTTATCTTATCAGGGGTCAGGGTCAAGATCGCAAATTAGATCAAAATGTTCCAGAACCAGTATTGCCTTACTATTTATACCCCACTGTACACGTTTTCCCAATTAATTGGCTTTCGGTGGCCATTCAGCAATCTCAATAGTAATGTAAATTACGACAATGCGAACATAAGGGCAACACAATACCCAGTGGCCGAACGGAGGGAAAATCTCCGACCAGTAGGGAATCGAACCCAAGCACCTTCGCTCAGCAATCTGCAGCGTTGACCACGCAGCTAGCGAAGCAAATTTATGTACTGCGATGGCACCGGGACTAACCACAGACACGCGAATCTTCTTTGCTGTTTCCGTCTCATGTTCGCTGTCAATGACATACTGCAGTCAGTTGTTCATTTGGGTAATTTTATTGTAAAATTTCTTCACACAGAGAAAATTTAGACACAAAGGCGCATACGTTGAACTCTTCTTTGATTTCACGTGGTCAGATGCTAGGTTTTGAACCGTATTTCTCAATAATACACCGACACAGAAGCACTTTACTCTCCATCTACATGCTTAGCAGATATGACAGGAACTACCAAAGTTTCTTAAGGGATGTGGGGGAACGAGTATTAGACCAGTCATTACTGTTACACTATCCATCACAAAAACTTGTTAATAATCAACTGTGATAATTCAAGCCAGAGAAGACCTATTATTTCAGCCTCATGTCACACATTTTCTGTTGGGTGAGTGAGGGAGATTTTGGAATATTTGTTGCCCTTGTGGTGATAAACCTTGTAGTTCTGATATTATTAATATTACCCTCGGATCTACTCATAAGATCGAGTATTCGTTGTTCATTAAGTTAAGAATAATTTATGTTTCATTTTACAGATTTGATGAAGTTCTTTTAAAGACTTTTTATTCAGTCTGTTGTCATTATTATTAATATTGTATTCTGATTTTTTATCAGACAGATTAAATTTTGTTTATTAATTTTGGGATGCTTTTCCAATTTATATGTTTTACAGATTGATGAAATTCTTCTAAAGATTTTTTTATTCAATTTGCTATCATTTATATTAATATTGTCAACAGGATTTAGAATAAGAGTGATTAAATTTTCATTATTAAATTTAGAATTATTCTTTAATTTTCTTGTTTCACAAATTGTTCAAAGTCCTTTTATATTTTTATATCTTAGTTCTCTCTTCTTCATGTTTTTCAGATTAAAATAATTAATATATACCTCTAGATCTTGTTTAGTTATATTTGTATCACCTTTTCCTTACAATAATTTTCTAAATCAGCATAGCTTAAATCACATATTTGCTTACAATAATTTTCTAAATTTTGAAATAAATGAGGTTTGGAGTACATTTTCTTCGCTTTTATTTACACATAAATAATTTAGCTTTTTAAAATATTACAAAGTTTGCAACTGTAATTTACTTAGATTTTTTATTAAAATTTCAATCGGTGATATAGATAGATGAGGTTTGATAGAGCTTCTTTATAAAGAGAATAATTAATTAGAAATTTATTTCTTAAATAAAGGAAATTTGTTCATGGATGTAGATAAACAAGATCTTGTAGAGCTTATTTATAAATGAAAAAAATTAATTAGGTTTTTATTTGTTAAATGAAATGGAAATATCATTTATTGTTCGAGATAAACACAATCTTGGGGAAGCTACTTATAAAGAAAAAAATTTATTACATCTTTATTTTTTAAATAAATGAAAATTTGGTTCATGAATGTAGATAAACACAATCTTCGAGAAGAGAAAAATTTATAAAATTTTTATTTTTAAATAAATGGTAATTTCATTTGTGGATATAGATAAATTTGAAAATGGGGGAAATGACAAAACTGAAATATTGTTTTATATTAGAGAATTTTTAAAAATTATACTCTTGAGCCAGAAGCGTTATATATATATATATATATATATATATATATATATATATATATATATATATATATATATATATATATGTACTACTCACATCCAGTACTGAGTACATTACCCAGTTGTCTGAATATGTGTGCAAATCTATTAAGTTGGAGAAAAACGAAGATTATTTTGTCTACTGTTATGCATTTTGCAGCTGTTTATGTTCTGTGCCCTTTACATTTTTTCTACTTCACTATTACCTGTTTAAACTGTTCTGTGGCAAAATAAATGGAACCTTGCAAAATTTCCATTTGTTGCTAATTTTTGGACACCAGTGTATTCGTTGAATTTCATGGTGAATACATTCAGCTGTCTTTTATTTTGCACCATGCTACTGATGTGTATTGTAAATCACTTTCAAACTTCGCCTACACGAGGAAATAAGGGCAACAGACAGATTCCATATTTCTAGATTTCCAGAAGGCACTCGACATGGTGCCCAATTGCAACAGGCTTTTAAGGAAGGTACAATCATAAGGAATAATTTCACAAATACATGAGTGGCTCGAAGACTTCTTAAGTAATAAAACCCAGTATGTTGTCCTTGACTGCGCATATTCATCAGAGAGAAAGGTTTTCGTCAGGAGTGTCCCAGGGTAGTAGGATAGGACCGCTGTTGTTCTCTATATACTTAACTGAGTTAGTGGACAGGGTAGGCAACAATCTGTGGTTGTTTGCTGATGATGCTGTAGTGTACGGTATGGTGTCGAAGTTGAGTGCCCGTAGGAAGATGCAAGACAACTTGGACAAAATTCCTAGTTGGTGTGATGAATGGCACCTGGCTCTACATGTGGAAAAATGTAAGCAAATCCAAATGAGTAGGAAGAACAAAACTGTAATGTTCAGATACTGTATTACTAGTGTCATGCTTGACGCAATCGAGTCGTTTAAATATATGGGCATAACGTTGCAAAGCGATAGGAAATGAAGATACCATGTGAGAACTGTGGTAGAGAAGGGGAATGGTCGACTTCAGTTTATTGGGAGAATTTTAGGGAAGGGTGGTTCACCTGTAAAGGAGACCACATTAGGATGCTAGTGCAACCTATTCTTGAGTACTGTTGGAGTGTTTGGGATCTGTACTGGATCGGATTGAGGGAAGGCACTGAAGCGATTCAGAAGCAGTCTACTACATTTGTTACTGGTAGGTTCGAACAACACTTAAGTGTTATGTAGATGCTTTGGGAACTCAAATGGTTATCTCTGGATGGAAGGCGATGTTCTTTTCAAGAAACACTATTGAGACAATATAGAGAACCGGCATTTAAAGCTGAGTACCAAACACTTCTACTGCCACCAATATACTTTGCACGTAAGGACCACGGAAATGAGATACGAGAAATTAGGTCTCATACGGAGGCATACAGACGTCATTTTTTCCTCAGTCTATTTGCTGCTGGGACAGGAAAGGAAATGACAAGTAGTGGTACAGGGTGCCCTCCGCCATGTCCCGTGTGGTGGCTTGCAGAGTATCTACGAGGTCTGTTCAAAAAATTGCAGAACTTTGTTCACAAAATTTCTCCACACATTCGTTTTATTTCTTGCGCATGGTCTCCTTCGTAATACTCTCCTCCACAACTGATACACTGCTCCCAACACTGTTTCCACTGGAAGCATACTTGATATGTCTCTTACTACATATGCGAAGTGTCGTCTACGATTTTTCTTTTATGTCGTCTGTCGTTGCAAAGCTTCGTCCTTTCAACGTGGTTTCCAACTTTGAAACTAAGAAAAACGCCAGCAGGATCCAGGTCTGGAGAATATGGAGGATGAGCCAGCACAGTGAATTCGTTTTTTCTGCAGTAGTCACGCATCAACAGGTATGAATGTGCGGGTGGATTATCGTGATGCACGAGCGATGAATTATCTCGCCACATTTCAGGTAGTTTCCTTCTCACATTTTCTAGCAGGAATCACAACATGCCCCGATACTACCATCAATTAACACTTTGTCCCTGTGGCACGAATTCATGATGAACTAAACCTTCCAAGTCAAAGAAAACTATCAGCATGGCTTTGACATTTGACCTGCTCTGACTGTCTTTTTTTGCTCATGGAGAACTTTGCCGCGACCCATTGTGGAGACTGAACCTAGGTCTCAACAACATATCTGTAGACCCAAGTCTCATCAACAGGTATGGTTCTCTTAAGGAACATCTCGTTCTCATTTGTGCATGTGGCAAAATTTCGTTAGCGTTTTTGACATGAGCGTCGTCGGTTGACGTCGAAGGGCCTCCTGAAGGAGGGTCACTTCAACTTCCGTCCAGCCATTTTTAAACAGTGTGAACCATTCGTAAGATAGAGCACGGCTTAAGTACTAATCACCGTAGGGTTCCTGCATCATTTGGTGTGCCTCTGTAAATGTTATCATGAGTTTCACCCAAAATTTAATGCATAGCGTTGTTCCTCCATCTCTGCCATCTTGAAATTCGCAAACTGTGCAACACAACGCTATACTCAATACAGCACTGAATAATAACTAACAGACATACAACAATGAAACTTCCGGAAGTTACACATTAAACATAGATGTGTGCAGAGATGGCAATCGCATTTAGCTCGAAGACGCCATTGGCTCGAAATTACGAATGTTGAAGAAATTTTTGAACAGACCTCATATGTAGATGTAGATGTACTAAACGTTAGAGACTGTACAGTTTGACAAGTAAGTGTAAGGTTATAAACATTGTACTTACAGACATAAAAGGCACGAATGTTATACCATGCTGTGATTTATGACAAGATACTGTTGCAGGCCAACCATAGGCAACAAATTTCTCAGCAATATAATAATTGTGCAGAGCAGTTGCTACCAGAAGACTTATTCGCATCGGAACTCAACAACATGGTAACAGCCAAATATAGATCAAGCAGTACATGTAAAACAAGCGAAGATATTGCCATGTTGAAGATAAAAACAGTATAGCATATACTAACGAATGAAACCTTTACCAAACAAACAAAGTGGTAAAAAGTAGTCCTTGGTTGAAAGTAAAACTTACATCTGTCAAATGGATCGTAGTATTAAATGTACACCGTAGCTAGCAACAAGATACAATCAATGCCTTCTCTGTGCGATAGCAATTAAAATACTATTGATGACAGTGCTGCTAAAGTAAAGTTACTAAACACAGCCTTTTAAAATTCCTTCACCAAAGAAGACGAAGTAAATATTCCAGATTTCGAAACACGAACAGCTGCCGACATACGTACCTTAGAAATAGACATCTGCGGTATAGTGAAGGAACTTAAATCACACAGTAAAAGATAAAAGCAAGTCTTCTGGTCCAGGTTGTATACCAATAAGGGTTCCTTTCACAGTATACTGATGCAATGGCTCTATACTTAATCATACACAACCGCTTGCTCGACGAAAGATCTGTATCGAAAGACTGGAAAGCTGTGCAGGTCACACCAATATTCAAGAAAGGCAGTAGGAGTAATCCACTAAATTACAGGCCCATATCATTAACGTCGATTTGCTGCACGATTTTGGAACATACATTCTGTTCGAACATTATGAATTATCTCGAAAAGAATGGTTTATTGACACACAGTCGACACGCATTTAGTAAACATCGTTGTTGTTAAACGTAACTACCTCTTTACTCACACGAAGTGTTGAATGCTATTGACAAGGGATTTCAAATTGGCTCCGTATTCCAAACTTCCAGAAGGCTTTTGACACTGTACCTCACAAGCGGCTTGTAGTGAAATTCTGCTTATGGAACATTGTCTCAGTTAAGTGACTGGAGTTGTGATTTCCGGTCAGAGGTCACAGTTCACAGTATTTATTGTAAAGTCATCGAGTAAACCAGAAGTGATTTCAGGCATTCCCCAAGGTAGTGTTATAGACCCTTCGCTGTTCCTCATTTATATAAACGATTTAGCAGACAATTTGAGCAGCCATCTTAGGTTGTTTGCAGATGATGCTGTTGTTTATCGTCTATTAAAGTCATCAGAAAATCAAAACAAATTGCAAAATGTTTTAGAAAAGGTATCTGTATGTTGCTAAAATTGGTAATTGATCCTAAATAATGAAAAGTGTGAGGTCATTCACATGAGTGCTAAAAGGAATCTGTTGAGCTTCGATTACATTACAAATCAGGTAAATACCTAGGAATTACAATTATGAACAACTTAAATTGGAAGGAACACACAAAAAATGTTGTGGGGGAAGGCAAACCAAACACTGCATTTTCTTGGCAGAACACTTAGAAAATGCAACAGATCTACTAAACAGACTGCCTACACTATACTTGTCCATCCTATTTTGGGGTACTGCTGCGTGGAATGTGATCATTATCAAATAAGATTAACAGAGTACATCGAGAAAGTTCAAGGAGAGCAGCACGTTTTATTTTGTCGCGAAATAGGGGAGTGAGTCTCACTGAGATTATACAGGATGGGGTGGACCTCATTAAAACAAAGCCCTTTTTTACTTATGGCAGAATCTTTCAATCGACAACTTTCTGCTCCAAATATGAAAATATCTTGCAGACGACGACCTACACAGGGAGAAACGATCACCATAACAAAAGAAGGGCATTCAGAGCTCGCACGGAAAGATATAGATGTTCGTTTCTACCGCACACAGTTCAAGATTGGAATAATAAAGAATTACTATAAAGGTGGTTCGATGAACCATCTATCATGCACTTACTTGTGATTTGCTGAATATCCGTATAGATGTAGATGTAGATGCAGATGTAGAAACAGAAACAAAGGAAGTAAAACTGACCAAAATGTTTGGTAATAAATTTATATTGATTCTGAAGTGCATTCAGGTGAATTGAGTGCTTAGAAAAATATTCCAATTTTAACCTCCATCACCAAAGATGATGGGTGGGGTAGAATAATTTTTTCAAAGTTACATTTTAGTGCTCCGCTATAAGCACAGGATAATGTAAGTTAATAGAAAAGCAATAGAGAAAGAGGGTAGAAGAATGGAGGAGGGGGATGGGAGAAGGAAGAAACGGACACAACCAAAGAGAGACAAAAGAAATTAATGTTCAAGTGTTGGCTTATACAAATCAGCAAAGGGCATGGAGGGGGAAATAAGGATAAGGGAACTGATAAAAAATTATTAACCAAGTCACTATACCTACACTATACTTGTCCAACCTATTTTGGGGTACTGCTGCGTGGAATGTGATCATTATCAAATAAGATTAACAGAGTACATCGAGAAAGTTCAAAGAAGAGCAGCACGTTTTATTTTGTCGCGAAATAGGAGAGTGAGTCTCACTGAGATTATACAGGATGGGGTGGACCTCATTAAAACAAAGCCCTTTTTTACTTATGGCAGAATTTTTCAATCGACAACTTTCTGCTCCAAATATGAAAATATCTTGCAGACGACGACCTACACAGTGAGAAACGATCACCATAACAAAAGAAGGGCATTCAGAGCTCGCACGGAAAGATATAGATGTTCGTTTCTACCGCACACAGTTCAAGATTGGAATAATAAAGAATTACTATAAAGGTGGTTCGATGAACCATCTATCATGCACTTACTTGTGATTTGCTGAATATCCGTATAGATGTAGATGTAGATGCAGATGTAGAAATAGAAACAAAGGAAGTAAAACTGACCAAAATGTTTGGTAATAAATTTATATTGATTCTGAAGTGCATTCAGGTGAATTGAGTGCTTAGAAAAATATTCCAATTTTAACCTCCATCACCAAAGATGGCAGAGAATGAATAAATCTAAAAAGGTTGAAAGTTAAAGGGGTAGGTAGTGGTAGGGTGGGGACTGGGCGGGGAGGGGTGTTGAAGGGAGGATTGAAGCCAGCCAGGGGAGAAGGTGGGAATATAAAGTACAAAGAAACATGGATATGAAAAGAAGAAATTGTGCTAACAAAACACATGAGGCGGTCCATAGCTTATGAAAATATTTTAAAAGTTTATATCACAATCAATTTTAAGGTATGAAAATCTTATTCGTAAGGAATGAATTTAGGTTTAAAGCTTTTGTCTGTAAGTATCTCCTCATTTAAGGAGAGTATATAATAAAATATTATTTACAGGGAATTTACCTTGATTCTGTTTCATACTGAAAAGAAAATTTTACAAAATTTATCCCTTTATAATAATTAACTGTTCATCAAAAATTTTATTAGGAGTAGGCCTTGGCATACAAAAAAAACCAAAATCCAATCTCACCAACAGAATATATAGTAAAACATTTATCTTGTCTATATGCCTATCTCCTACATCTTTCATCCAGAAGGTGATATTTGTGAAATTAAATTTTTTCAGTATGTTTGGTGTAATGTATTATTCACTGTAGATATTATGCTATATTGTATACCCCTATCGAGAGGTTACTACCATTATCTTTTCTGGTCGCAACACTCCCACCTGTTGCATCTAGCAGTCAGGCCTACTAGATGTGTGGCCTGCCAAGCGAGTGTTTTTAACATTTGTGCATCGGAAATGTTGATATTACTTATCATAGCCACTGCTTCTGTACATTGACAGCAAAGCCCCATCACCCAGCTGCTTTGCTATAATTTGTTTCCTTGTAAATATCTCAATGCAACGAAGTTAAGTCCATCTGACTAATAAATTTTAAATATGGCGCTGTCTGTAAACGTTTCCATGGACTCCACCTTGGCAAGACCACATACCACTCTGTTGTATTCATTTTAATCAGAGCTTGGCTATTCTAGTAAAAGAGAACTTATGGCCAAAAATATCTGAACAATATGGCTATCCTCTACTAAATGATCATGATCACCATTTCGTTTCATATCTCCTCTCTCATTTTCTGAGATTCTACCACCGCAATGATACAAAATTTCCTCCAATACATTTAAACATAAAAGAAAACAACGAACTCTCTGCCCAGTCGGCATGGTATTACATACACATTTCAATATCTAATGGTCTCTTAATGGTTTTCCTTATTGCTATAGTGTACTTTCTGGATTGGTATGGATATACACTACTTCTCTTTCACACACACACACTCGCATAAGCTCATTCATTAATAACCTAGAGAATTTACTAACGGTCAGGCTATTCAAAGAAAATTCTTGCTTTTTGATACAGTACTTGTAACTAAGTCGCCATATTCAAATAACAGTGATTAAACATGTAAAATAAAACACAACAACCGACAAATCACATCTTCCCCACAGCAAAATTTCAACCCAAATTAACAAGTCACAGACCTTCGGATTTAATTCCACACATAACCTTTCTTACAAACCTACTACATATTCTGGAGGATTTACACTCATCTCCTGCTGCAATGTAACCCTCATTGTGTTTCTGGGCAGATGGCTAACTCACCTTTTTCTCTCTCAGAGTATCAAAATTTCTAACTTGCTTCACACGAATGTAATTAATAATGGTAATTTTAGTATCATGATTACTTAATTATCTCACACATGGATCCTCAACTGAAAGTTTGCACAAGCACTTCTGCCATTGTCTCTTGGTCAGATTGAGACAAAGTCAATACTCATTATATGGAAGTACTTGTCCCTAATTCAAATTCTGTACATGCATTTCTTAAATATTCTCGGCTTAAATTTACACACACAAGTATCTCAGCTTAAAATTACCAAATGCAAGTATCTCAGCTTAAAATTACCACACATGGTTTCAGTGTGACCACTGGTCATTGGCAAAGAATCCTAAGTTCCCTATGAGTTTTACCTGCCTACCTTTACATGACTCTCCCAACAAAAAGTTTTGTTCTTGTCGATATTCCGAATAGGGAAAACATTATTTCTAGCTACTCTAAAATATTCCACATGCATACCATTCCCATATTCTTTAGTTTTGCAGAGCATACTGAAAATAGGTGTTTCAACTTCAGGAACCAGCGACAGAATGTCAGAATATTTCCGTTCACCAGGCCATCCCACCCTTCCTCAGAAGTGGTGGAGGATCCTGTTACTGTATTGGTCAGCCACACTCCAGGCCCTCTAGTGCTCTGTAATACTTCCTTTCTTTGGTTCTGCCAAAGGTGACCAGAGGACTGTCTCAAAGATAATTACAGATTCTACATCCACTATCTGTGGTCAGCAGGCAACAAACCATTCACTCATTTCTCATACATCACATAACTGGATATAGGGATCTATTTTTGAAGGAAGTGCATATATCGATTAGTAAATATACAAATTATCCTTCTTTTCTACATCAGTATCTGGTTTCAGTGTATTGAATAAAATTGTTACCTTAAAACCACTCTTCTGACAAGAACAATGAAGTATGTTGTTATACGACGGGTATTACTGTATCCAATTAGGCAAATGTATTCTATGCCAGGTAGTACTGTTCCATTTCACTATATTAAAGAGGCCCATTCTTTAACAAAAATTAGTTTTCAATAGGTTCTTTGTATACATTAGGTTCCTTAAGCCATAAATATTCTTAGGTATATTGTGTAAATTTTCATGTAAACTATGTAGTGTCCAATTATTCTTTTGGTACATTTTCATTCCCTCACTTTCATTATTCTTCTACTATATGCCACTAACTTCCCTCTTTAGTGTCATACATCCTCCCCCACAATCCCCCCCCCCCATGCCCATCCAACAACATCACACTACAATATAGGTTATACTATGGATTCCCTTGGTGAGACTGTAATTTGGTTTTTGTGCACCTCAGAGCAAGGTGACGCAATGGTTATCACACAATACTCACATTGGGGGATGGCAGTTTAAACCTATGTCTAGCTTCCAGCTTTTGGTTTTCCATGATTTCCCTAAACTCCTCCAGGTAAAAGCTGAGCTGTTTCCTTTGAAAGGATGCAGACAATCGCCTTCCCTATCCTTGACACAATCCAAGCTTATGTTCCATCATTAATGACATCGATGTCGATGGTACGTTAAACCCGATTTTCCTTCGTTGCTTTCGCATTTTGTGCACCAAAGCCTGGTTCTAATATAATTTTAGATAATAAATTTGTTCTTAAAGAAAATCCAATATGAAATGTAATCTATGTAAACTTTCCTGTAAATAATGTTATATTGTAAATGCAAATAAATATTGTAAATGTAAGTAATATTATATGTATATCTCTTGATATAACAGAGATACTTGCAGACTGAAGCTTTTTTCTAAATTTGTTTCCTTATGAATAAAAATTTCTTAAGCATAAAAATGATTTTCGTGTAAGCTTTCAAAATATTTAAGTAAGTTATTGACTGTCTTCATATGTTTCAGTACAGTTTCTTCTGTTCAGTTCCATGTTTCTTCCTATTATATGTTCCCACCTCTCCACCTGGCTGACTTCTGTCCTTCTGACTGGTTCACAACATAACATGTGAAGCGAACATGACATTCAAAGCAATAAAATTGTTACCTTAAAACTACTCTTCTGACAAGAACAATGAAGTATGTTGTTATACGACGGGTATTACTGTATCCAGTTAGGCAAGTAAAAAGAACTGGAGGTTACACTTTATCTTTACTGCAGGCTACATTAAACTCGAAGTTATATCATTCATAGATACAATGATCAGCCAGAACATTATTACCACTGACCTAATATTGATATAAACTCGTCCAGGCGACAGCATCATCACCTGGCAAGGAATGACTGCTAGTGAGACGCACACACAGTGCAAGTAGTATCAGTGGGCATGCTGCCCGTGTGTAGAATGGGGAATGCACACGATCTATCTGAGTTTGACTGAGGACAGATTGTGATGGATGAAGGCCTCAGCATGAGCATTTCAGAAACTGCACGACTTGTCGGGTGTTCAAGGAGTGCTGTGGTGAGTGTCTTCAACACATGACATAAACCAAGGTGAAACCTCTTACAGACGTAGAGTTGGGTGGCCACCGCTCATTACAGATATCGGACGTCGTAGGCTGGGGAGGCGGTGAACTGTGGTGCTACCAACATCAGGCTTGAATGCTGGGCGGGGTACAAGTCTGTCTGAATACACAGTGCACCGAACAATCCTAACGATGGGCCTCCACAGCCTACGACCCATGCATGTGGCAATGTTAACACCATCACATCGGCAACTGCAACTAAAATGGGCACGACCATTGGCACTGTACATTGGCGTACTGGCATAACGTTGCATGATCTGATGAATCCCAATGCCTGCTTCATCATGCCGATAGGAGGGCGCGAATCTATCGTGTTCCAAGGGAACAACTCCTTGACACCTATACTGAGGGACGAAGGTAATCTGGCGGTAGCTCCATTATGCTCTTGTGGACATACATGTGGGCATTCATGGGTCTTGTGGAGCTAATGGCAGGCACCATGATGGCCAAGGAGTATTTTACACTTGTTGCAGACCACACACATCCTTCATGACGATCATGTTTTCTGGCGGCAGTGCCATTTTTCAAGAAGATAATGCATCATGTCACAAGGCCAGAAGAGTGATGGGGTGGTTTGAGAAACACAGTGGTGAGTTCCAATTGAAGTGCTGGCCCCCCAAATCACCAGATCTGAACCCAATCAAACACACCTGGGATGTGGCTGAATGTGATGTCAGAGCTCATCTCCCCCTCCCTGGAATTTAAGGGGATTAGGTGACTTGCGTGTGCAGATGTAGTGCCAATTCCCTCCAGACCTACCAAGCCCTCATTTCTTCTATGCCATGACGCTCCGCCACTGTTATCCATGCCAAAAGGTGGATATACCAGCTATTATGTGGTCATCATCTTCTGGCTGATCAGTGTGTGTAAAGTGCTGCATTCATGTGGACTGGGCTGTGGATAAGGGAGAAATTAAAGTGTTAGCAAGAATTAACTCCGAAACTTACTGAAGATGTTGTAGTGTTTTTCTTAATACACCTTAAATAACTCTGAAAATGAGATGACTACTTGATTAAAAAAAAAATTCTGACGAAGGCTAACATTGAATCCAGTACCGTATATATTCTACAGGGTTCATGAAGATGTCTCAACAAAATAAGCTTATTTTTAGAAACTCTAAAAACTAGTTTCAGGAGTTGGTCTGCATTTAGTGGAATTAAAGCAGCAGCTCATTTATCGTATGTCCAATAACTAAATACTATTTTAAAACATTAAGCATCTCTCGAAAACGCGTTGGTACTGGTATAATTTAATGCAACAAAATTACAAAAAACGGTTGTTAAAGATCTACTTCCATTGAGGACATTTTTGTTTGGCAAAGAAGTGTCCTTAAAGAACTAGCTCACAAATTTCATTTTATGCTTTTCAGGTAACTGAGAATAAATCACCTTTTAATTCTTTTACAAATACGTCAGTCTTTTCTACGCTTTTTATTCTGATTGGTAGTTTGTTTTTACGATCTGATTGATATGTTTTTAACATTTATTCGCATTTACATGTTTCATACTGACTGTAAATTATTGACAATGCCAATGACAGTGTGTGTGTGTGTGTGTGTGTGTGTGTGTGTGTGTGTGTGTGTGTGAGAGAGAGAGAGAGAGAGAGAGAGAGAGAGAGAGAGAGAGAGAGAGCACTGTTATATTTACATAACATCGTACCTCCTATAAATGTGAAGGTGGAAAAAATTATTTTGGGTACGGTTGAACACAAACCTACTATACAGCTATACTGCACGCCATAACTCAACACTTATATCCACCACACCACAATGAACTAACAACAGCTTGCCTTTTGTACTGTAACAACTACTGAATCCAATATGGTGTTTCCCAATTACCCAGCATCGATTGTTAACGAAAGCCGATAACAGTTCCTGCGATCTTCGGTAAGTGTGTGTGATGTCAAAATGATGATATGTTTGCACAAAGTCTTCTGTACTGTAGGGTATCCATTTAAAAGTAAGGAATCACTCTTGAGTACATACCAGCACCGATTGATAGCAGCAGAAAGATTCATTGTTCGAAAGAGGGTGGATTACACTCATTTCAGAGTCACTGGAACTTTCCAAAGTGGATGAGCAGCTGGAAGCTGTAATGATTCATAATACCATCTTTGAGAAGATCTTAATTGTTCTATGCTTCATCAGTTACTCACTATAATAAGTTCCCTAACATTATCTTTGAGAATAATTTAATTATTCCACACTTCATCAATTACTGGCTTTTTATGTATCACAACAGCCCTCCAGTCGATTTCGGTGACATTTTCCAGATCCTGAATTGACAGTTTCTTAAAGTCACTCACAGGAAACTTTTTATTTTCACGGGCATTATATACTTCCAGTTGCGTCCAAATAAGATGATTTGGTTTGAAGTGGCAGTGATAAGGTGGTATTCTTATGACCCTATGTTCACATTTATACGTTGCCTTGTTGATAATGTATATTGGGAATTGTGACTTATGAACTGACACGAGTTCTAATAATTCTACTTTATCAGTATATTATCCACAATATATTTGTATTGTCATCATCACTGAATAATGTCTTCCTCTCAAGAGGACAAGGTTGGAATCTTATGCTTTAAAACTGAATGGAGTGGAGCATTTTCAAGAATACTTGCTGATGGAATCTCTAAACTTGCTAACAAAGAATTTTCGAACCAACTGAAAAATGTTTCATGACTCATTTACTGATGCTGCTCTGATGTTTTCTTTGTCTGAAAAGCAGCCAACATCTGGGAATAAAGCCATGGTAGGTACTGTCAGTGATTTGGACTATCTTTCTTCAGTGACCTTCGATATGTTGTTGCTTTTGTTATGATGTGTTGAAATGGCAGGACTCTACCCCTGTGTGTGTGTGTGTGTGTGTGTGTGTCATGTCGAAACACTATACATTCTTTCAACAGTGATATGCTATGCATTTGTGTGTATTCCCTGCTGCTATCAAAAGAAGATTAACATTTTACGGGCACAGGATCGCAGATCCACAGTGACAGGGAGTCAAGGTAACATCTGAAGGAAGACAAGTTCGAAAATCATTCGAAATGCTGAGGAACTGTCAGTATTGAAAATTTTCCATTTTACTGATGGCAGAGTGGATTCGTAAACGATATTACGAAATCAGTGTGAAAATGGTAGACGCTACTAATTCCTGGAAAATAAGGTCACTACGTATGAACAAAAAGTTTTTTTCTCTTACTGTACAATATATTTAAATTAAAAACTCGGCGCACTAGCAAATAATCGAACTGTTAAATGAAGGTAATTACTGTCACTAGGCACAAAAAATTAAGGGAATCCTCATAAGTAAACAATATTAACATGCTTTCGATGCTGGAATGGGAAACATGCCTACGGCGAAAGAACGAAAAACAAATAAAGGGGAGACGAGAAGTCTACTAAGAACTGTAGATAATAATTCAGTTGATGTACAAGACTAGAAACTAGCGATAGAGATATGAGACATGCTGAAAGATTCCCATACGCATTTAGATTTGTGGGGCCGAATGCTTGTGCTAAAGGATTACACGAACATAGAAAAGAAAGTGAACGACTCAATGTTAGATTGAAACTTCCTGGCAAATTAAAACTGTGTGCCGGATTCGGCAGTTCGAGTCCGAATTCGAGTCTCGGTCAGGCACACAGTTTTAATTTGCCAGGAAGTTTCATATCAGCGCACACACCGCTGCAGAGTGAAAAATCTCATTCTTCAATGTTAGATTACCTGGCGAGGCGCAGTGCATAGGTGTTCAAAGTTCGCGGTTCCAGCGTTGAATTATCAGACAAGTAAGCAGTTGTCCGTACTTCGATGGGTATATCTTCTGAATATAAGAATTTTGCAAGAAGCATGTGGTGTGATGAGACAGATTCCTCACTTAATAAATTCAAAAGCCGTCCTTTAGAAGAAGAAAGACGACTTACAAACATGGAATGCAGAAGTGAAAAGAGAACTTTAAACGTTTAGACTTTCAGGAGATGCCTACCACAACAAACAAAGCGTGGCGGAAGTATTCAAAGGGGACGAGGCCATGGAAACAGTGATAACAGTGATAACAGTCACGGAAATTACAAGAAAACACATGGCCATGGTGAACGATGTTTTCGTTGACAGGAGAATGGACATATTGAAAAATACTGCCCACAAGTCGGTGACAACAGTTTAAACAATGAGCAAACGAACCATAGAAGGGAAGCACATAAATCATCTTCAGATTATACACTCCTGGAAATGGAAAAAAGAACACATTGACACCGGTGTGTCAGACCCACCATACTTGCGCCGGACACTGCGAGAGGGCTGTACAAGCAATGATCACACGCACGGCACAGCGGACACACCAGGAATCGCGGTGTTGACCGTCGAGTGGCGCTAGCTGCGCAGCATTTGTGCATCGCCGCCGTCAGTGTCAGCCAGTTTGCCGTGGCATACGGAGCTCCATCGCAGTATTTAACACTGGTAGCATGCCGCGACAGCGTGGACGTGAACCGTATGTGCAGTTGACGGACTTTGAGCGAGGGTGTATAGTGGGCATGCGGGAGGCCGGGTGGACGTACCGCCGAATTGCTCAACACGTGGGGCGTGAGGTCTCCACAGTACATCGATGTTGTCGCCAGTGGTCGGCGGAAGGTGCACGTGCCCGTCGACCTGGGACCGGACCGCAGCGACGCACGGATGCACGCCAAGACCGTAGGATCCTACGCAGTGCCGCAGGGGACTGCACCGCCACTTCCCAGCAAATTAGGGACACTGTTGCTCCTGGGGTATCGGCGAGGACCATTCGCAACCGTCTCCATGAAGCTGGGCTACGGTCCCGCACACCGTTAGGCCGTCTTCCGCTCACGCCCCAACATCGTGCAGCCCGCCTCCAGTGGTGTCGCGACAGGCGTGAATGGAGGGACGAATGGAGACGTGTCGTCTTCAGCGATGAGAGTCGCTTCTGCCTTGGTGCCAATGATGGTCGTATGCGTGTTTGGCGCCGTGCAGGTGAGCGCCACAATCAGGACTGCGTACGACCGAGGCACACAGGGCCAACACCCGGCATCATGGTGTGGGGAGCGATCTCCTACACAGGCCGTACACCACTGGTGATCGTCGAGGGGACACTGAATAGTGCACGGTACATCCAAACCGTCATCGAACCCATCGTTCTACCATTCCTAGACCGGCAAGGGAACTTGCTGTTCCAACAGGACAATGCACGTCCGCATGTATCCCGTGCCACCCAACGTGCTCTAGAAGGTGTAAGTCAACTACCCTGGCCAGCAAGATCTCCGGATCTGTCCCCCATTGAGCATGTTTGGGACTGGATGAAGCGTCGTCTCACGCGGTCTGCACGTCCAGCACGAACGCTGGTCCAACTGAGGCGCCAGGTGGAAATGGCATGGCAAGCCGTTCCACAGGACTACATCCAGCATCTCTACGGTCGTCTCCATGGGAGAATAGCAGCCTGCATTGCTGCGAAAGGTGGATATCCACTGTACTAGTGCCGACATTGTGCATGCTCTGTTGCCTGTGTCTATGTGCCTGTGGTTCTGTCAGTGTGATCATGTGATGTATCTGACCCCAGGAATGTGTCAATGAAGTTTCCCCTTCCTGGGACAATGAATTCACGGTGTTCTTATTTCAATTTCCAGGAGTGTATTATGTTAACTAATAGCAAAAGTTCGTTACTCAGTGTAAAACACACTGACACACAGTGTCATTCTACAAATGAATTGGGTGTGATGATGTTGGACACTGATCACGTACGACATACACCACTTTCCATAAAAACGAAAGAAACGACGTGTGGATTCTGAACAGTGGAGTAACAGTGTGATAAATTCAACAAACATTAGGAATCAGTGAAGATAGCTGCTCGTAGATATTTGTTGAGTATGATCTCAGAATGTGGAGGTCGAACAGTCGACTTGCACAACGCTCTGTACATCCCAGACATCATGTGTAATTTGATATCAGTCCCTCAGGTGACCGATAAAGGAATGTTGGCGCCACTAACAAAAACTGAAGCTAGGATAGCGAAACAATGTGGGGAAATAATTGTGAAACATTCAAGTAAAGGGAATCTCTATTACTTAAGTAAATACAATTCCAATACTTCAATGAGTGGACATGGCCATGTCACAAATCCTAACACTAACCAGGAGCTGGATTTGTGACACCCAAGACTAGGCCATATTCACATCGATAAAACAAAGAAATAAGTCAAATGCAATGTATAAACTCTCAAAGCATCTAATGACAAGATGTATCAAATGTGCAGTGTGTCCACTGAAGGCAGATGAAAGCTAAACCTTTCCACAAACTGACTGAAAACAGAAGAAATGAATCGCTACGTTTGATACACGGTGATGCAATGTGTGTCTTTGGCTCACAGTCACTTGGTGGAGCGAAATTTTTATCACATTGATTGACAGTTACTGGAGATATGTGAGTAGTAAAGAGATGGCGGCACAAGGACACTTATCAAACTCACATGCAAATTAATTAAAATGGTCCATTAATTACCCCCACCCAACCCCAACCCCATCCTGCAATAACGTCATATGTTTTCCTCAGCTGGTACTTGGGTGATCGTTCCCTCCCCCTCCCCCCACTTCCTCCCTCTCCCCCAGCTGTCCTACTGACGGCAATTCCGAATTTTAACTGGAATTTGGAATTTTGGCGGGAATTTCGAATTTTGGTGAGAATTTCTTTGTCCCAGGGCTGTACTGTGGTTCCACCCCACCACCACGCGAGAATTGGCGGGAAATTAAAAATGGCGGCACCCCTTCTGGGACTCGAACCCTAGTCCTCCTGGAAAAATAGCACAAGTGCACCAGTCAACTTAAGGAAACTGTCCAGGTGCAGGTGAGGAGTGTTAGGTTAGTGTACTTTGTTTATTTTGGTTGGGAAACTAAAATAAAAGTTAGTCCTAATTAAGTAATTAACCATAAAGGTAACTCCTAATTACACACATATATGCATGGCGCTACACATGGAGTGCCTAAAATTGCATTACAGCTCAAAAACTAAAGATGCCATACAACAGGTGTTATCCTGCTGGAAAAAAATTTCACAGTACCACTCGAAACTAGTGACAGACGTACTCAAACTCTAAGCTTCACCTACGAGCTGGCTGCAAGAAGGATGGAGTGGAAGTACTACTTTTTTTTTGTTGTGGGTATTGTGCTCAACTGACAAGATGCTGATGCTGGACATACAGAAGCTTAACAAGTATATTACTTGTAAGCATATAGCTGACGACTGTATCTATCGCTGTTTGACATCAGAGTTCGCTACAGACGCCTCCTGCTGCTTTACTCGACAATCACCCTGCAACCCAGCTCATCGAAGCCAATACACGTCACCATAACTGATGGAAAATGCTTCTCTGTTCTGATAACGAATCGCAGTTGTCGGGAAAAACAACCAGCCCCCATAAACAACGGGTCATAATACAACACATGTACTGTGGATTGGGAAAACCATCGTAATATCACAGCGACCACAAAAACCGACCCCTGAAGATTACAACAGGGGACAGGGGCGGCAGTTGCACCTGTGTCCTCCTCAATGGGCATTCACGAACTAACCATCTTAAAGGTAGTCTTACCCTCCACGAACCACCCCTCATCCCTACCTCTCCTCACTGTAGGTATGGATAGAGGCCTGTTCTATCTCGTTACTGTTGGTCCACAAAGAGATCCTTCTGGTGGCACTGATATAGTGTCTCCGGTCTGCGGAAATAAGTCAAGATAGACAACAACAGAATACTTCATGCAATCTGTTAAACGTATTTCTCGGAAAGACTGGATGCCCCTGGAACAATAATGAAACTCTGCAAAACCTTCCAGAACGCATTTTCGGATGTCCGCTGCTTGTAGAATAGGCAGCTGCCACACCCTTTGCCGACCACAAGTCCCCCGCCATATCTGGAAGAAGAGTCTTTGGTCATCTGCAGCCTACCGCCCTCTCATAGACGGACGAGTGGGCGTGCCACGCGCAGCACCCAGCCTGCCTTGGAGCAATGCTGGGGTTGGGCTACACAAGCCCTATACATGTCCAACCTGCGTAAAACAAGATAAAAAAACTACCACTATTTTACTGTTAAGGCAGAATGTCCTTATTATTTAGAAACCGGCAACAAAGTAAGGAAAAAGAGAGAATTTAAACTCCAAAGAAAAAATATCTTTGTTATAAGCCATTTCTTTCAGCTTGATGGACAAATTATACGGCCTGAGAACGTCCGTCGGGTTCAAGCCCGTATCTGCAAATAAACAGTCATGCTCTTGTGTATTACAAACATTCCAGGCAAGTGAAATAACATTACAGAATACAGCCTTTCACGCCATTTGCTCACATGTCTGAAAGAAACACGATCATTTTACGTTCGACAACAACAAGCTATAGTTCAAAGGGACTTTGCTGTTTTATATACTATTGCAGGTCCCGTTTTACCAGTGCGATGCAATATCACACTGGCGATTACGAAACAAACCGTGAGAACCCGTCTTGTAATACGAGGAGAACCTCCTGTAAGATCTTCCCACATATCTCTCTTCCAATACATCAAAGACAAATACCGTGTAAGTGATTACCTTTGACATTTTTGTTTCATAGCTCCCCTCTACCGACCGGTGTAAAGTTTCTGTCATACAGGAGACAATCATTTGCAATAGCAGCAGGTTCTTGTGTTCTAGTTTTGTTAGAAATTTGATCACCACAGTCTGTTTCACGCATTACTCACATGTCGGGAAAAAGACTATCATTTCTAGATCCCACAAAGAGCTATAATTCAAGTGATGTCTACTTTATAATTAGAGGCTATGAAGTATGAAATAACACAGGACTTGCAGTAACACCTATTTTTAAACAAGCAATCGTGACGATAATAATAAAAACTGTCATGAATCCACAATAATAAATGCAGCCGATTTTTATTAGTTTTATGAGCAAAATTGAATTAATTTGCATATCAATTTTATATCAAAAGTGTCCTCATGCAACCATCTCTCTACTAGTTATGTGGTGATACATTTTCTAAAAGCCAAAATTTAAATGTTTCAGTCATTGAAAGAATATAAGGCATATGCAGAAAATTGACGACAGAAAAGAGTAGGAACACTAGGTCTAAACAATGGAGGCGAATATATTAATGAAGAACTCGAAAAATATCTGCTAAAAGAAGTAATTTGGGGGCAGTTGACAATCCCTGGCGCACCTCAACAAAACAGTGTAGCAGAACGGTTCTACCAAACTCTTTCAAATTTTGTAGGATGTCTGCTCTTAGAGAGTGGATTGCCACAAAATTTCTGGGATGATGAAATAGTTATGGCAAATTACAAGTGAAATGGATGTGCGACAACAGCAGATGATGACGAAACTCCCTAAAAACAATGGCATAGACGAGAACCAAATACTGACCATCTGCAATTATTCAGACGTCATGTATGAGTAAAAATGAAATAAACTATTACTTGAGGCGTCGTATTTAATGAAAGAATCTTTCCTGCAGTATTGAACAAAGGTGTTGCAAAAGTGATTGACCTAAAGCTCACAATCATCACAGATAATGAAGAAACATTGCAGAATGTAGTTATTGTAGAAACTGGAGACGCACCTGACATTGAATGAAGTGAATCTGTGGAAACATGCATGGCTTCCAAAACCATTGATGTAGAAAGGGAGACCAAAACTGCTGGCAATGATTGCTTCACAACAGAGGATAACGACCATCAGCTATAAGAACCTAAAATAAATAAAAACTGCAGAACAAGTTATGGGTGCCAAGTCAATCCACCAAAATGGCTGACAGACTATAAGACAAAAGAAAGGAAGAAGGCGTATGCTGTTGAAAATGAGAGTATACCAAGAGAAAGGGACCCAAGAAGTCTACAGGAAGACATGTCGGCGGAAGATAAAAACAAATGGCAAGCAGCAATGTCAGGAGAAATTGAAAACCTAGTGTGAAACCGAACCTGGACGAGCATGAGTGATGACTTTAGGAAATGACCAAACACCAGGCATAAATTTTGACAAAAATTACAGTCCAGTTGTAAAATGAAAAGTATGTGACTACTTATGGGAATAACAGTTGAACGAGATAGGGAACTTCATCATTTAGATGTCATTGCGGTGTATGTGATGGCTGATATAAGAGATAAAGCCTATGTGGAATTACTTATGGGTTTCACAAGTGCCACTGAAAAACTAAGAAGAAAACTCAATGGTATAATGGATCAGGAAGAACTGTGTAATGGTGAGTGCATCTGAAAACTTGAAAAGTACATCTATAGGTTGCATCAGACTGACAGGAGATAGAATGAAACACCTGAAGAGTTCCTGCACAAGCAAGGGATGCTACGATTAGTAGCTGACCAGTGTGTTTACTATTTTTGAGAGCATGAACTGATGATAACTACATATGTAGATGATATAATGTTGTATAGAGACAAAACTGAGGAAAGTAAAATGAAATATATTTTGAGCACTGAATTTGAAGTGAGAACCTTGGAATAAAATGACATGTACAGTCAATTCGAGTTACGAACAAAGATAGAACACTGATTTTAGACCAGACAGCAATGCAGAAGAAATATTAAAGGAATTCTATATGGAAAACTGTAAACCTGTTCAAAATCCACTCATCATGAATGTAAAGTTACAAAATGCAACAGATGAAGACAAGCTCAGCAAACATGGTGCATCAAGGTACAGAACCGCAATCGAAAGTCTTCTTTACTTGAAAATGGGCAAAAGGCCAGATTTAGCATACCCAGCATCGTATACAAGCAAGTTCTGCAACAATCAGGGTAAGGGGCACTGGCATGCTGTCAAACACACACTATATTACTCGCAAGGTACAACGAATGACGCATTTGCTTACTGGAAGACTGGTAAGAAAACTGAAATGTATGCTGATGCAGACTGTGCAGCTGATCCAAATCACTGTAAATCGTTTAGTGGATATTTGCTAGTTTTGGGGGTGCAACTGTAAGTTGGAGCAGCACGGAACAACGAACTGTGGCACTAAGCACTACCGAAGCAGAGTTTGTTGCACTGAGTGAAACAGTAAGAGATCAAAGTGGACGAACAGTTTTCTCAGTGAGATTGCCCAAGATTGTTTTCACTGCCATCCTATGAAGATTGTCATCGATAACTGTGAGGCTTCAAAAAGAAGTAAACATATGCATATAAAGATGTTCTTTGTACAAGAGGAGATGAAGGCCAACAACATAAGTTTGGATTACATTGCAAGTGAGAAGAACGCCGCTGTCTGTCTGACAAAAGCAGTCAAAAACTTGAAATTGGAAACCCATCAGAAGTTAATGGGGGTCATGGGCCAGGGATGGTGTCAGTAATATGGACTATTTCTCTTGTGTGATCTTTGATATGTTGTTGCTTGTGTTATGATGTGTTGAAATGGAAGGACTCTACCCCTGAATGTGTGTCACATCGGAATAAAATACGTTCTTTCAACTGTGATGTGCTGTGCAATTGCACATGTTCCCTGCTGCTCTTAAAAGAAGATTAACAGCTATTAGCGTGCAAAAGAATAAGTCTTTTGTGTTAGCAGAAGAGCCAACACCGTGTTACGAGTGGAGGCCGAAATGCACGCGTTTTAGCTCAAGCAGGCTAGCGTGAGGCGGGAGGAACTATACTGACGTGAGGTCTGGAACATGACAAGGATTGAGAATTCAGAAAGCGGACGTAATTAGTTTGGTACTTAACTTTGATCCATTAATGATGAACGTCGCTCTTGACGGTACATGATTCACAATATCTGTTCAAAATACATTCTTGAAGATAGCTCTTATAGTAACTGAATATGGCGCCTTGCTAGGTCGTAGCAAATGACGTAGCTGAAGGCTATGGTAAACTGTCGTTTCTGCAAATGAGAACGTATGTAGACAGTGAACCATCGCTAGCAAAGTCGGCTGTACAACTGGGGCGAGTGCTAGGAAGTCTCTCTAGACCTGCCGTGTGGCGGCGCTCGGTCTGCAATCACTGATAGTGGCGACACGCGGGTCCGACGAATACTAACGGACCGCGGCCGATTTAAAGGCTACCACCTAGCAAGTGTGGTGTCTGGCGGTGACACCACAAAGTCTACCACCTTCGCCAGTGGAGAGTGCCATACATCCTCTTTTGTCATCACTCCAATCTTTCGTAACCTGCATTTCATAGATCCAAACGATGTCCTCAAAATAATGTCTTTTATTTCACACAAAAATCTGCATCACCTTGCAGCTATGTCTCCTCATTACAACCTAATTTTACAGCATGAAATATTGTTGTATTTAAAACCGAGACTCTGCAGAATTAGTCGCCATGACAGTGAAAGATGGCGGTGCCTTTCGGGCAGACTACTGCTGTGGTGATACCCGTCAGGCACCTCCCCTTTCTTTTTTTTGTGATTATCACACATTTTCATTCGCCTTTGGTGTATCTAAATTTTCCCTGATTTATATTAATCTGGTGGACTATTAGGGTTAGCATAAACCACTGATTGGTCTCACAGTACTTGCATACTTGAGTAGCAGTAGTAGAATTAAACTCGGCTAAAGTGCGAGATTATTGGACGCTGGAGGTGACCGTTGCACTAGGGGCAGCTTTAGACCTTTCCCCAAGCAGCAAGCCAGTTCGCGGATTCCTTTGGAGTCACCGAAACGGGCCGTGGGCCTGGCAGGGCAGTAGTTTATGGGGCCTCCATTCTGGCGGCCGGCCTTGTTCCGCTATCGGCCAAGCAAGAGGCTAGGAACGCGGTGGCTGAATGCGAAATGACACTTCTTTAGAAACTGGTGGCACTGGGCACCCTGGCGCCGGCCTAACTGCTTTATTAGCGAATGGACGTGGTGTGGAAGCTTGCTCTCCATATCCCATGTGCGGATCCAGGTAATGTGGCGTCGGGCTGGCACCCAGCTAATGTGTTTATTATAAGAACAGCGTACCTTGTGAGACGGGACGACGAATTTCTCCGGATGTCGCATTTCTTGGATGCCGCCGCACCCCGCCACAACGGCGCCAACGAAATCGTTTGTGGACGAGACGGAGCTTGTTTTCACTAGGAAGCTTCCCTCATGTAGGCTGCAGGACCTCCAGGCATTGTATGCAGTTTTTTCAGAGAACAGAATGTGTACCGCACTGCATTGATTGGTTGAGGAAGATCGGGTCTCCTTACTAGAAAACGGTAACCACTGCTGGGCCATGATAGGTTTATTTGAGAGCATCGGGGGGAACGGCTGTTTTTCGGAAGATTTTGAGCGAAAGGGAGAGACGGGTCTTGCTTCTCGACCGTCGTGGAGGACAGTCGCGAGAGCTCTTCCGTTTCTACAGAGAGAGCAGTTAGTTGTAAAGACGTCCGGACACCCGGGCGAAACTTTATATTTTCGCGGACGTGAGACAATTACCGGCGGACGTGGGGTCATCTCCTGCAGTACGACGCTTCAGCAGCACCAGCACCTCGACCACGTCTCGCCCTTCACCGGCTATATCGGTAACGTTGCGCAGTTTTGCCAAATTCAGAAGCCTATCAGTTGTTTTCACGGTCGTCTTTTTTCATAGCAGCCTTGTACACACAGTAGTCACTCCCAGTGTCCATTGCATGTTTAATAGTACCTTGACGCGAGAGACCAGTCAGTAGAACGATACAGCAGAGTGTGCTTGCCTAGATTGGCATCCTTCCACGCGTGGTAGCCAGTCTCATTTACACGTAAATTCCAGTTAGGCTCCACAGGTCTATTGCTAACCAACCTGAGTTCGTGTTAATGAAATGTTATGCAGTTGAAGTTTCTTTTCATATGTTTGTTCTCTCTTGACCTTGATATTAGTTAATAAATCCCTTTGTGATGCCGTAGGTCCTTGTTACTAATTTTTCAACGACACCCATTCTCATTCCATAGGATGTCATTTATTTTGTTGTGGGTTACGGGTTTGAAGTAATTAAATTAATTTTATGTCTAGTTAGCCAGCTCAGGAGTGATCCACGCAGGGGCCACTGTTTAATATCAGATTTCCTTTGCTATTGATAAATGTGGCACCCTTGGGTATGGTGGTTACGACTTTTTAGTTGTTTTGCAGACGGACAACTCCCGCCACCATAGGCTAGCTTGCAACAGTTTGTTTCTTTCAAAAAGTTTGACCTCGCAAAATCTGAAACTAAGCTTATCTAATGTAGGCCAATCTCTGTTAATATAATATTTGTATATGTGATGCTCAATCGCTTCTTGTGTGAAATGATCCAGACTTGGTATGCGTTTCTGAATACTTCTCTTCTTGCATGATCCATGAAGACAAGAGCATCCTGCTTCAGCTCTTTCCTTCTCGTATTTTTCTTGATCAATATGAAATATGGTCGATTCACTAACCTTAACTGCAGCTGCAGTTTGCACAACTACCTTAGAAACCAGTAAGAGGAGTCCCCCATTTTCTGCCTCTCTCTCAGAATATTCGTGCACATTACACATGAGTTGTCACAATTACCCTTTAAATGCAGTTGCTTGCCCGGCTTTCTTCCATGGCATTATATCCCAAATCTGGTGTCTGGCCCCTTTCTTTCGCATTTCATCAGACATGACAACCGTTCCAAAAACAACACACACGCAGGCCATGAAGGTCGAAAGGTACCGACCTGCCACCGTGTCATCCTCAGCCCACAGGCGTCACTGTATGCGGATATGGAGGGATATGTGGTCAGCACGCCGCTCTTCCAGCCGTATGTGAGTTTCTGAGACTGGAGCCGACACTTCTCAATCAAGTAGCTCCTCAGTTTGCCTCAAAAGGGTTGAGTGCACCCCACTTGCCAACAGCGCTCGGCAGACCGGATGGTCACCCATCAAAGTGCTAGCCCAGTCCGACAGCGCTTAACTTCGGTGATCTGGCGGGAACCAGTGTTACCACTGTATCAAGGCCGCTGACGGTAAGAAGATACACACATTTCATACACAGCACTAGCCCAACAATGAAAGTTAACTGACCAACAGTGCACAATTTGGGTGTGACATTGAGCACTCTGATTGGAGGAATATAGCTCCTACACACGAGGTGTCAGTTATCAAGTAATTTTAATCATGCTATAGTTTTAGGCTTCGTCAGATACGTGGCCATGGACTCTAAAATCAAGCAAAATAAATTTAAAGTTAGTGTTAACTATATTCAATAAAAATAAACTGTGGTAACCGTTATAGTTAAAATAGAATGATCCACTATCTAATGGAAGAGTGATGCATACATGCTTTCCATCCAGCGCCCAAAAAGGATCTGAAAATTTTCACCTTTTCAGTCTCCATTACAATTTACCTTCAGTCATCTTCATAATTTTGAAACTAACAGTAAACATAAAGTTCTTCAGTCAAAACAAACCCGAAATTCAAAGACGGATAATATAGAAGGTAGTTTTTTTTACTTAAATTTACTTTGTATTATTTTATTTAAGAGTGGGCCTAGGCTGCAATATTGTGATACTTGGTCACAGGATGTACCATATTCTCTACCTCCACAGAATGCAAACACAAGTTAGGATGAAATGGATAAGGTGGAATTAGACCTGGGAGACTGCAAGACATTTGAAGAAGTTCATTCGTCAGCATCAGCTTCCTTCTTCATTAGCACTATATCGGCGTCAAAAGTGGTTTCTATCCTGTCAGCAGTCATCACTAAACTACGCGAAATGGGAAAAGAAGATGCTACTGATGCTGCTGCTAAGGAGTACAGTATGCTGAGAAGCTGAGGTGTTTAGATCCAATGCAAAGAATCTGTTCAGAGAGGCTTACAGCTGACGATTTTTTCGAGGCCCAGCTTAAGAATCTCACTAATTACACTAGACTATCAGTCTTGGAAAACCAGGTTAATTCTCAACAGTCTAAGGTCCACTGCAGCCATATCATAGGACTACTCATTTTCGAGGTGGTCAAATAGATTAAGAAGAATTAACACCTGTGGAATCTCAAAACAACTCAGTTACTCAGTTTTGGCAAAGATTCAGACCAAATTATAAAAGCATTTATTAACAAGTTAGGCAAAATGTCAATTGTGCTTTCAATTATTATTAGTAGTAGTACACAAGAATGAAGATGCATAATTATATTAAAAGAGTGCATAATGTGTAGGCTAATACAACAAAACACTGAACTTCAATTGTCACGAAACTTCCTGGCAGATTAAAACTGTGTGCCGGACCAAGACTCGAACTCGGGACCTTTGCCTCTCTTCAATTGTCATGTTTACGTATTTGTGGTTTATTGCTTCATATGGAATGAGATGTGAGTCAAGAGGAATATTCAGTATGAGTCATCGGCGTTGACCACCGATTTAATATTAATGTCTGCTCTGATGTCACAGTTTTGTTGTTAGTTGGCCAAGGCAATGAATTGAAAGAGAAAAATCTATTGTGGTGACAGACTGACCCGCAGCTTAGACCGTTTGAAAAAATAGCACTAATATTACATTATAGTCAGCATGTTGTATACAGTGTTGTTTACATGTTTCTTATTGCACTGACATTACCTATGTGATACACAAGAACTCTGTATTGGGCTGCTTTTTGAAGCTGTAATTGACACTGTGCCTGCAGCTCTGACACGATGGCTAGATGTCATCTTATTTCCATGTACGTTATTACCCGTTTAAATGGCATAATACTAGTAATCTTTATATTATTTCGAAAAAAGGGTATAAAAGTTAAGTATGCATAGTAAAGGTCATTACTCTCTCACTCATATTAGTTTAATGTGAAATATAAACATAGACAATCAAACTGCAGAATAATATTGCACTAATTTGGAACCCTATTTTCATTGCTCCATATGAGTTCACCCTTTTTTTAAACTGAGGAGCTAATACATCACATTAATATAGTGCACATTTTAAGAACCCTATGGTGACTCAAAAAAAGCTGGAGTATATGCCTGTGCATTGAGATCTTCAAGAAGTTCCTTCTTAACAGCTTGTAATTAAGCTGCTTTCGATCAAGATATTTCTCTGTTAGTTTTCTTCCAATATTACCCAAAAGTGGGTTGAGCAGCTTATTTAATAAAACAACATTGAGTTTCTCATTGTCACTTGTAGAACACTTCAGCTCATTTGTGAACCTCACCTTAAAGGGTTGCTGGAGCAATGCTCTTAGATTTTCTGTTAGGCAAGAACAGTGTAGTGCTTCTGCAGACAACCACTACAGATAGCACAGTGTGACAAATGAAGGATTCAGATATCATAGCCCACCATGATCTTGATTTTTATTAACATATTCCATGGCAAACAATTATTACCAATAGTTAACATGTCTAAGCAGTTATCACATGTCGTTTTTTATTCTGTAGCTCTTACGAGACACTGCATACAAAAGTGACAAAGGCTGTTTTCGTTTTCATCTGACAAGCTGAAATAATTAAATAAATTATATGACAAGTGGAAGAATTAATTAACAAAATGCTGATGACAAATTTAGTATTAAAATTAAGTACCACTGTTATATTAATCTGAAAATAGAAGGGTTAGATAATGTTTTTTCTCTTCACAATTCTAAAATATTACAAACAATATTTAAAAAGTATGTAAAATAAATAGTTCTTACTTACTGCTCAATGTTCAGTGAAGTATTTCCAGCACAGAATCGGGCAATTGCACCATCAATATCAGTGTTGAAGATGATGCTGTATGAAGAATTTTTTCAGATGAATGACTGGTGGTGGTTTCCACATTTGCATGCGTAGATAATTTGCACGATATTTCCTTTCTGTAAAGCCTTGGCAGGCAGCTTCAACTTGAAAATTGCACCTGTATCTTTTGTGAAAGACGCCTACAACCGTTTGCATGAGCAAATATCGCTGCACAAAATTTCTACTTATTGGTTAACTTTAAGTTGAAAGTTTGAGTAACTTAATTGGACTGGAAACGGGATAAGGCATTGCTGTGAGACTAAGTTAAGAATTTTATATAATAAAAATCATGAGAATACTCGTTGGTCACTCACTTTAGTTAACAGTACAATTATATGGAATGCTGGCCCATCATCAGTGATACAAAATAAAAATAAAAATTTTATCCAACCTGGCTATTTCTCCTAACTAAGATGACTATAGAAGTCATCACACAGAGCGTCTATACTCTCCAGGGTCTCAGCAGGGAATGCCTAACCGTCTCCCCTCGTTCTGGGCCCACACACAGTGGCCGGAAGGGCTCAAAGAGTCTGCACAGTGGCTATTTGCCAACGTAACGGGACCTGCTAACACATGGGGAACTTATGTATCTATGGTCCAGTGCAGTCGCAATTTACTTGGTTGGCTAAACTGCATCAGTACATTCACAGAGCCCACAGCAGACAGACCAATCATAAGTCAGCTGATGATCTGCATTCACATTTGCAGACTATACTAAGAGTGATAATGCAACATAATTCCGAATAATAAATCTTATAGTGATCTTCCCTGAGTGTTGGAAGGGCACCCAGGTGTGTTTCGAGTATATGAATGTTGTATCAAGCCATGTAGCGGCTCACATGGAACCATTACATAACCTTCCCCTTCTGAGAAAAAAATGAGCAGTAAGTGTCCTTGCTTTGGAAGGGCACTTTCAAACATTTTTTAAATCATAGTGGCAAGACTTGACTCATGTAAATATATGACTGATCACTAATTTTAAGCACACAAAATCCTAATAATCTAATATATAGAACATAATATATGGAAATTATTAACTATTAACAAATTATTCTCCATCAGTGAATATCAACACAGTCCTAATGCAGTAACATATAGGCCCATGCCCTTCTGAAACATCATTATGGAAACATACAGCACTTAAGCTGAACACAAGTCATTTCATCTTTACCTTGGCCAAGCATTCCGTTTGAAATGTTACGTAACTGAGTGCAATTCTGAAATTGTTAACAAAGACATGATCATTTTCTACATGTTAAACATTCGAAATTTCAAGAATCTTTCAATACTCGTGTACTAATACATAATTCTCATAAAGCATGTATACAAATCGATAATCGACTTTTAGGCACTCAAATTATAAACATGTATTCGTAAGTGTGTCCTCCTTTGAAATAATCTGCAAGACAGAGCAAAACATATGAAATCTTTAAACCTGAAAAATCGAAACACATTACATGAGAAACTTAGCCAAGTACAGTTAATGTAACATTCACAAGCTTATTTTGGCACTTCATCAATATTTCCCTTTTTTTAAATTGGCAAACAAATATGATGGAAATTTCTGAGATTATCACATAAAGCCATTGAAATTCTTTTAAGTTTCATTACTGAACTTTGGATTAATGTAGTAAAGTCATTTCTTTAACATTGGTCCATATTTCTTTAGTAAGAAATCAAAAGATCAGTTTGGAAGTAGAATTTCCTTTTCACTACAACAGTCACAGATTTTAAGAAATCAGTCTATGTCATTAACATATGTACATTTCTGAAAAATTACATAAAGATAATATGTGTATAAAATCAGATCTGCTGCAAAAGAAATTCACACTCTACATTTGTTAAATACATAGCACTTTCGAGCACTTTTATACACTTCACTATTGGGCTTGGGGCACTTGAAGGACATTCTTGTTGGGCAACTGGGTGGTTGTTGGGGGTGGGGAGGGAAACTTGTTCCGTAGGTGTTAGGGACTGTAGCCCGTCCATCTGTCACGCAGATCAACTCCTTACCTCTGTCCTCTCCTTCACGATTTGGCAGCAGCTCAACAGGACCTGTGGTGCCTCATGTTTAGAGCCGCATCACGACATGGCGGCACGCGTTTCTGCGTCAGGTGAGCATCGACCTCTGGGGCAGGATGATCTCACCCCAGCTGTCATTGCCTCTTGTTGTGTCACGAGTGCCTGGACCCACCTGGCTGACATCTCATAGTAGTGTGGCCTTATCAGCAAGTGTTGTGCTGACAGCCACTACTCATGACGTCAGCCCCTCGGTAGTGTCATTCTCTTTTCTTCTTCCCGCAGTCCCGCTATGCCCAACTCTGGTGGTGAGTCTGACATGTCTCTTGATTTGGTACTGCAGACACTATGGATGTGGTGGTGTTGCTGACAAGTCACAACTGGTGCCATTCCCCTTGCATGCACCTGCCCTTCTTCTCACATTCATCCTGGTGCATCGCAACACCTGACTTAGGGTAAGCCAAGCTCGCCTCTTGTGGGTGCTGCAGTCTTCAGTTTTGTATTTGGCAATGGCTGCCAAGCTGGCAGCACGTCGCCTTATGGATCATCTTTATGGACCACCCATGACCATTTGAAGTTTCTGCACGACTCCCTCAGTTTGCGGGGGGGGGGGGGGGGGGGGGAGTGAGGAGGGGCATCACCTCGCCTTTCAGTGTGGGCGCTCGACAGGTGTGGGTCACTACCTCTCGCCACACCCCTCTGCTGCTCGTGCTGCTCTCGTCCACCTGGAGTGCCCACCGCTTCCGCCGGGTGGTGGGAGGAGCCCACATTATCGCATCTGGCGGCTGTGGACAGCATTCGTCAATCAGGGAATTCCAGACGTGGTCCGCTCACCCCATCATCAACCGCTAACTGCCTTCACCAGTGGCTTCCATTTCCTCCAGCTGCAAACTGCTTCTTGACAGGAATCTGTGGTCAGGGGAACACTGTTCTCAATACACACTTCATAATAATTTTCTAACATTTACCTCTTCTCAATGATTCTTCATATTGTGCCTTATGGGCGTCAACTTTCTAGTTATATTTACCAAGGTTTGTGATTCAGCTGATTATTACGTAAACAAATTCTCTATCACTAATTTACAATAGCCTCCTTTCTTAACCGTTCCCTCAGTAGCTTTACAACAGGGAAAAAAACTTTTTTTACAAGACTTAAAGTATTATTACTTAATGATAAATAAGAAATAAATAGAACTTTAATTCCATGAATCGTTTATCGATTCTTTGTGTATCGTATCAACATTACTTAGGAAGCTAGAATATCAAGTATGAAAATAACCCAAATCATTTCTTTACACTCTCGTGTCATTCACACCTCAAATTTCACATTCTTTTATACATATACGTAACACACACAGTCAATCTTGACTAACTACGCAGAAAGCATCCCCAGTGACGTCAAATTTTCCGCATGCATGACTACTCATTTCAAGCTACTTTCACACTCAATACGTAGAACATGTACTATATTTTTTACCATGCCTATTCAATGATTACAGACTATGTCAATGCTACATTAACAAATACAAACACAGATCCACCATTAACCTAAAGTACATTTTTCAATGTCTACCATGCAGTCTACAACCTTAATTTATACGGTAATTTACTCCTCTGGCTCCCTTACCTTTGTTTTCCCTTTCCGTGCTCCTGGCATGCTTCATGTGGTGTCTTGCCTCATTCCGCTTCAAGCTGTTGAAGACTTATTTGCTACAACATAAATTATCTCCAGAAAATGCATTATCTTTTTTTACTTTTAAATCTTCCTGGTAAATCTTGTTTTTACCCTTTTAACTCTATCATAGACGACGTACATTGCCTTGTTGACATTATACAACATAATACTTGGGCAACAAAGTCTATGAGTGATATTTAATATACAAGGTAACGCTATTTACCTGTATTACATAAATTGTACATTGCTACACTGTTTGCTATTCTATGAGGGGCTTCACGTTGGTCATGTGATGCAGCCCCTCGATTTCTTTGTCCATAGGGTCTGGACTTTGATAGCATTGGGGTGAGGGATGCGGCACACTTGGTAAGGTCCACTATAATGGCTGAGGAATTTTTTGCAGATCCTTTTCCTCTTGTCTGTTAGCTTGTGTGACCAAACCCAAACCTTTTGTCCAATATAGAAGTCGATTTTTCGTATTGTCTTTTGGCACTTCTTTCGCTTTATTTTGGTAGCATGCTTGGTGTTTTTCAAAGCTATGTCTATGATCTCCTTGTGTTGGAGTTGTCTTTCCTTTGGCCGTGGTACCACTTATTTGATTCGGTTCGGAGGCTCCTTATTTTTCAATACTAATACCAGTGGCAACATCATTGACGCATTCAGCAACTCGTTCAGAATTACTTGGAATGCCTTTATATGCATGTCCCACGTATTGAGCTTGTGGTAACAGTACATCCTACACACCCGCCCTAACTCTTTCATGATGTGTGCCGTCAGGTTAGATGGTGGGTGGAACGAGATAAAGTTCGCCTTCATTTTTCTCCACTTTAACATCTGCAGCCCATGTTGCAACTGGAATTGCTGCCTAATGTCCAAAATTACCCATATGACCGGCCCGATCTCTTGCACGAAATCGTTTACAAATGCCACCGCCACTGTTTTCGCCAATGCTTTCATCAGCGAAGTAAAGCAGACAAATTTTGATGTTAGCTCCATGGCTACGACAATGTACGTGTAGCCAGACTTCATCCGAGTTATTGGCCCATAAAAGCCCACTGTAGCGACTTCTCACTTTTCCCAAATATTGTAATATCTGAAACCTTATCTCCGAGTTTTCTAACTCTTCTTTCATCTTCTTTATTTCCTACCTATTCTGCACTTTTACCACTTCTACTTTTCCCTCAAGATCCACGATTGCCCTAGTGTCCGCATCTACCTTTCCTTGAGATGCTTCGATGGCTTTTATACATTTGATCATCTTTTTTTTCGCTATTACATCTTTCTGTTAATGTTTGGAGTCTCTTTTCTAATTTTTCTCCATGTGTTCTCATTTCGACCTGAACTCTTTTCTGCTCTTTCTCGACAGCGCTTAATCTAATACCTACTACTTTAAATTTTTCGCTGCCCTCGTTTACAACGTCCTTTCGAAGCTGTTCGAGTAGCGCCTTATTGTCTTCAAATTTCGCATTTACTCCAGTCATGATGCCCTCGAGTTTTGGGTTAAATTTCATATTACTTTCTTCCTGTTTCGCCATACTTTCTTTCATCACCCTGACCAATTTGGCCACCCACATGTTATTCAGGTCTGTGTTAGCTGACGTAATTTGTCTGCTCATTATTGTCTCAGTTTCGTCTACACTCGTGCTTGGGTCCAAAGTCTTGCTACTGGTTGGGGAGATAGCTTGCACATTTTCTAAGTTCAGGATTGCCGCAGCACAACTGAAATTGGGGACATTCCCTTTACTTGTCTAACCCACACCTGTCTCCTCTTTCTCCACGGCTATCTGATTAATGGTAACTTCCTCTGCACCTGACCTATTTATCTACGCACCACTCCTTGAGCGACCACGTGTCTCCATTTTGGATACTGGGACCACACTTTTGCACAAAGTACCTAATTAACAGAGCTGTGCTCACGGAAAAACAGATTCCCTACCTTTACTACACAAATTACCACCTATTATTTTTTGTAGCTTAGAGCAAGCTATAATTACATGGAACCTAGCACAGTCATCACACACAACCTAACACATTTATTGTCACATGCAATGTAATTTAAAGTTCCCCAAAGTATATGAATATAACACACACAAAAAATTGCCCCCAGAATCACACAAATAAAATCACAAAGCAATGCAACACAGAATTTGCAATGTTGATTATTCACAAATTAGAATGTGGAAATTTAATCATTTATTAGTACATCCTAGCAATCTCACATCATCACAAAAGGGCTCCTAATTTGATTGATATCCTAAGCTAAAGGGTCGCCACTATGCATAATTACTTTCTTTCCACAAAGCCTTGGCAGGCATCCTAAACTTGAAAATGGCACCTGTATCTTTTGTCAAAGACGCCTACAACAGTTTGCATGAGCAAATATCATTACGCAAAATTTCTGTGTATTGGTTAACTTTAAGTTGAAAGTTTAAATAACTTAATTGGAATGGTAAAAGAAATAAGGCGTTGCTGTAGACCAAGTTAAGAATTTTATGTAACATCATTTATTTAATAAAAATCATGAGAATACTCGTTGATCACTCACTTTACTTAATAATACAATTATATGGAATGCTGGCCCGTCATCAGTGATACAAAATAAAAATAGCAATTTTATCCAACTTGACCATCTCTCCTAACTAAGATGACTATAGGAGTCATCACACAGAGCGTCTATACTCACCAGGGTCTCAGCAGGGAATGTCTAACCGTCTCCCCTCGTCTGGGGTCCACACATGGTGGCCGGAAGGGCTCAAAGAGTCTGAACAGCAGCTATTTGCCAACCTAATGAGACCTGCTAAAGTGTGGGGAACTTATATCTCTCTGGTCCAGTGCAGTTGCACTCTACTTAATACAGTGGTTGGCCAAACTGCATCTCCACATTCACAGAACCCACAGCAGACAGTCCACGCATATGTCAGCAGATGATCTGCAGTCACATTTGCAGACTATACTAAGAGTGATAATATAACATAACATAATAAATCTTATAATGATCTTCCCTGAGTGTCAGAATGGCACCCAGCTGTGTTTTAAGTATATGACTGTTGTATCGAGCCATGTAGCGGCTGTATATAACTGTTAAGAGACCGGTTTTAACTGATGTCTATTGCATGCATACAAAAATGTGCATCCATCATATCATTGAAGTCTCCAAGCTACCTGAGATGTCTAAAAAACAATTCAGTGTCAGCACTCGAACAATTCCTCATTAACACGTAATTGATTCCAATTTTCAATCGATATCATACACATGCTACTTTCGATCCTGCTGTGATGGCAATTGTATCAAACGTCTACAGAATAAAAGCCTCTTGTTTACTTTGTCCAGATTCCCGTATTTTCTTCATGTAAGGAAGAAATGTTTTGGTGAGCCATATAAGTTGGTCATCACTTATTCCAAAGAAGCGTAGTTTGTCATTGTTACGCGAAGTACATATGTGATACTGCATATATTGAGAATGTCATATCATCTATGTATTATCTGCATGAACTCAATGGTAGCTTGAAGATTTCCCTGATTGGGATAATATTCACTTGCTCCAAAAGTGCAAATTTTAAGAGCAACTACAATGGAGTCTGAAAACAACTGCTTTGCTCGTTTGACATTCACTATCACCAAATTAGTCTGATACACCATCTTTGTGATTACATTCCAGCTTGAACACCAGGCTACTTTGTAGTTTGTAGAGAGTGCTAACATGTTTGCCACTTACATGGTTCAAATGGCTCTGAGTACTATGGGACTTAACATCTATGGTCATCAGTCCCCTAGAACTTCGAACTACTTAAACCTAACTAACCTAAGGACAGCACACAACACCCAGTCATCACGAGGCAGAGAAAATCCCTGACCCCGCCGGGAATCGAACCCGGGATTGCCACTTACATCTCTCCCATCTATTATGAGTGTACTGTCTAGAAACTGAGAGCAAACATTTTTGATTTTGTTGCTTTGATCATAACTTAGAAACAAATAACGATTTTAATCTAAGGGATGCCTCTTCTACTGCAACAATTATGTGTAGCGTTTTTGGATGTACGTGAAGCCCATTTAAGTAACAGCAGAAGAAGAATACCATGAGTAATTGGTATTTAGTTGAGAGCCCTCTGAAAACAAAACATAACAGGCTATTTGTCAACTATTCACCATCCTATGAGGGTTTGTCATTAAGTTCATCTTTACTGTGGTATTGGTCAGGTTGTCTATCGTACATTAATATTGGTTGAATAGACATTTAATAAATAATTAATGAACCCACTTTATCTTTGTCAAAGGAGACTAACTAAATTTCAGTTTTCACTCTCTTTCATATGTCCTTGGGAATTCCTGCCTGACCACAAGACACACAAACATACTTTTTAAAAGTGGTAGGTGCAAGATTTCCATTCCTGTGGCAAATGTATCACCTGTTGGATACTTTTTCTAGAGAACAGAAATCGTTACAACTTCTTTACTGAACTTGACTTCCTTTTTTTAATGCTTTTAGCTGCTTTGGTGGAATTTAGTAGAGCATTACACATTCCGTCAGCTTCTATTTTTTCATTTTTAACTTCGAATTTTTCTGTTAGTGTTCTATTTTCTGCACACAGCCTTCCTATGATTTTGTTTTTCCTTGCAATGACTCCTAAATAACACTTCCCTGCGTTCCTATTAGAAGAGCAGAAACCCTTACAAGACATGTACACTTGAATTCCTACCTCTGCTTCTTTTTAAATATGATTGCAATGTCAGCTGCAGTTTCTTTTGTCATGTGCAGCGTGGTAGAAATACCTTAGACTACTTTCTTGTGCATCAAAGACAGCGTTAAAGTAATTTCCTTTTCTGTGCAGGTATTCAGTTTCTGCCTGCTTATATGATGGGTATCCAGCGAGCATTATTGGGATGTAACTGGGAAGATGTCTCCCAGTTATGGTATAAATACTAAAGCAACTATCATGAAAATGCTGACTATGTACTACAGATGTTCTGGTAGGCTGCTTAATACTGTTTTCCTCTCTTCCCTATCATAGTAGAGCTGTACTGGCTTTTCATGCAAGTCGTCATTTATTGGAAATTTTTGGACTGAAGAATCAGTCACTTTTGAGTCTTCATTTTTACATAATGGAATGCGGCAATACACCAGTGTTGCTTCTTTTCTGATCAGTCGTCTAATGACTGTATTTGTTAGTATTGTCATGTGGTTCTATATATAGTACATAATTCAAACTCTATTAAATAACTAGAGACATGTAGTGCGTTATGTTGTAAGAATACATTTTCATTTGCATGACTCAAATAGGGAATAAATACTGTGATTCTTGACAGACACTATTTTATTCACCTAGCGGGTGGCAAATTGCAACTAGAACGCTTTTTGTCATTGAGTACCTAACCTCTAACTTGAATTTTACAATTAATGCATTTAATGTATGCTTAAAATATTTAATGCTGGATTTTTTGTCAGAAATACGTGTGTTAGGTCCTATGTGCATTTTGTGGTGACAGTAATAGTAATTTATATTAAAAATCTATTGGGAAATTTGAAATCAATTATTACATAAGAATTTGCTTACCAACAAATTTATCACACCTGTTCAAGAGGAAAATTAAACACCCACCAAAAGAATATCACTCATAAGGTTTGCTGTGATGACAGTAATAGTAATTTATATTAAAAATGTATTGGGAAATTTGAAATCGATTGTTACATAAGAATTTGCTTACCAACAAATTTTTCACACCTGTTCAAGAGGAAAATTAAACACCCACCAAAAGGATATCACTCATAGCTTTGAACTACAGGGATTTAACATGACATCTATCGGCTGAACTTGAACTACGACAAACAGCAAGAGTGGGAATGTAGATGCCTTCAACCATCTCGCAGACGTCACCAGTAAAACTTATCGCGGCATGTTTCCGGTGGACTGTGCAGCTGGCCCCGGCAGAGGTTCGAGTCCTCCCTCGGGCATGGGTGTGTGTGTTTGTCCATACGAAAATTTAGGTTAAGTAGTGTGTAAGCTTAGGGACTGATGACCTTAGCAGTTAAGTCCCATAAGATTTCACAGACATTTGAACACTGTTCCGGAATTATGTGGCTCGACGATGAATGTGATATCATACTAGAAAATTTCAGTTCGACATCGCTTTTGTCAGTTGCCAGGTACGTCAAGAGGCCTGCACACATTCAATATTTATTGACAATACTAATTTGTTAAACCTTCAACATGTTGAAGCAAACGCACGCCATCAACATTCTTATCAATGTTGTCAGTTGGCAATGAGATTTTACCATGTTAAGATGTCGGACACTCAAAAGAAATCGTGTGCCGCAATTGTATTATGTGTAACAACAGGGAAGAACGAAAAAGAGATAATTAGTCAGAAAATTGTTCAAAAAGGGAAGTGACTTCTTGCATTTAGTGACTGAAATCAGAATCACTTTCCTATAACTGAAATCAAAATCACGTTTCAGAAAGAGTTCATAGAATGTGTTATGATCAGTCCTGCATCGTACGATAAATTATTATTGTAGATACATAAGAAAATATAGAAGAAAGTACGTTAACGAGGGATCATTCTCTGTCGAGGAGAGAGTAGGAGTAACTTCGAGATATCTGGTGTCAGATAGGTCATTTGAATGCTTGAAGTTATGTTCTGTAATATTAGCAAACAAAATCAGTAAAATTGTTTGGAAACGTATGAAGTAATTATATCTGCTTGAAATTAACGAACACATTTCTTTACGTTTTATGATCAGTGCAAACTGAATGCTACAAATCGGTTGCACAGACGGTCATTGCGAACGTGGCCTGCTCAGGCAAACCTGAACGTGTAAATAGTCATTTAGACAGTCCAGGTCACAGCCTGTCCCAGATGAGGTGCAGCTTGGGTAAATGGCCGGAAAAGATTTATCCGTCGTGCTGACATGTCATATCATAGCTCTGGCACTTATTTTTACAAGATCTTTGCACTATCGCCGACAATTTGTTGATTAATGATGAGGAATATCTTTACACGTGCGTGTAACGGGCGTCTAAAGCTAGCGAAATGAGGGATGCTCAACTACCGGACCTACCGATAGATGGCTCTAGCGCGTGCCGGCAAGAGATTGTGTGTCCGGCGTCCGCCATATCTGAATTTGGCAAAGAACGAAGTGTCAAAACACGGATGAAAATGTTTTTCGTTCTGCGCCCTCATAAGTATTTTAGGTTGGATGTTCTAGATATCTACACATCAACATAATGAAGTGTTTCTGATCTAGCGAGAAAAAACAGTGACAGTTCTGCTATGAAATTCCTAAATTCGAGTGCTTTATCAGTGCTTTACTTATTTGCCCGCCTTAAAATACTATTTAAGATTCAAAGGAGGTCAACAAACTACCTTACTTGCCGAGGCTTTTAACTACTGGTATAATTCGGAAAATCAAGTGTGGACAACAGTGAAGACGTCTCTTGAAAAAAAGTTGACATAGTTTGCTTAGGGGTATCTTTACTGACAACAGACATTACAACTGAACTATTAAAGTATTACTTACGTATAAACGGAAAAAGTCGTTATTTTTTCTTTATCTGAAGTGATGCATTACCGATCTGCATATATGCTGACACTGTAATTGCAACATGCACTTACGAATTTGGCTCTCTCTCTTTGATCAGTAATTTAAATGCCATGATTTTATTAACGCCTGTACATGACACGGTGTATTTAAACTGAGTGATGTGGTAGAAGCACTAGTTTTCAACAGTGCTTCAGCCTTTGATATGAGGCAAGAAATACATTTAAATGAGACAAACACGAAGCCCAACGTTAAGGCTCCTCTTAAATGCATGACTTGTATCATTTGGAAGTTAAGTCTAGTAATAATATTATATTGGACTGATCCATGATGATGTAGTAAGTGAAGGAACTTGTTGAAAATAACCTCGATCACAGCTGTTAATTTTAAGGTTGGAGTGTCTTAAAACTGTAATTTTCCAGTCTGACACCCAAACCATTTTAGAATTGAATTCAAAACATGTCAGTGATCAAAATTAATTACACTTTGAATTACAACCATAGAATTCTATTTCTGTGAATCTTGGTTCCAGTCTTTGACATGGTGTCAATCACTGGAATGACTGGTTGTCAGTATATGGCCCAAGCAAAAAACAAACCCGAAAGTGAAAGCTGACCAGACAGGCACCCAAATGGCTGCTACAATCTGTGTGAGACAAGGGTGACATTATATTGCAAATTTAGTGTAAAAAGTTCCATATTGTCTGAATTTGTCCTATACTGTCCATTCTAGTCCAGTCGATTTTCTTATCTGCAAAAGTACACTAGCCAATACCAGTGGCACAAAGGTAGTGCCACATTACAAACTATCTGGTAACAACAGAAGTATTGGTGGACAATGTACAGTAAATAATGTGTAATAACCTGAGAAATTCAAAATTGGTTTGAAGAAATAGAACGGTATTTGGAAAGAGAGTAACATTTTGAAAATAACAAATGACACAAGTAGAGTTTTCAGTTTTTATGAAAGCTCGCTTAAATTTTTTTTCCCCCTCTCTCTTTTCGATTATCAAGGGAAAAATGTGATAACGTAAAAGTGCAAGAAAGTTGTGTACGATGTTGGAAATGATGAAAAAGAAAATCTCACTATGTTTCCTCCTCCATGTGAAGAGTATTCCTGTAATAATAGCTAATAGCATACCAAGAACATGAGGGTGTCACAGTGGAGATTTGTTTTCTGGTACAGACATCTGATACAACTATTCCTCAGCAAAACATACTTTCAATAGGTGTGGTACAAGTGCACTCTCATAGGATAACAGAATATTATGTCCTCCAGGAATCACATTGGGTACACCACATACAGCATAAACTGTATAGCAACTACAATGCTTTGTGAGCAAGTAATAAGTCACTATCTTTAATTTTAACATAACTCTTGACTCCCAGAATTATCTGCTTATACGTGTGCTTGTACTACAGGTTATTGGTAAAGCAAATACTAATTGAATAGGTCTTCACACTTTTAATACTTAGCAGAAATTCTGAAAAAAGTAAATTGTTTTATTACTGTATCACCTCTATGGTGAATTAAGAGGTACTGATTGGTTTCTTTGAACATTTAATAGAAGCCTTCTTTTTTCCTGCTATTGATAAAGAGCCATTCCAAGTTCTGTACAGAACAATCTCTCACATTTTTCATGAGGTTTGTTATTCTGTACACTAATATTTCTTCTAAATGCTAAATAATGCATTCAGACAGTGCTGGTATTAAAGGTAATTCATGAAATAAATTATATTTAAACCAGAAAATTAAAGGTTCCACATGGCACATGAAAAGTACCTTGCTACACACATGTACAGATTCCAAAATGTCTGTGAATTTGAGTTACAAACATTTTTAAATAGAAATATGAAGATCACAATACTTTGAGTCTGCAATAACTCAAACATAAAATACTTTAGTTCCCTATGGGAAACTTTGTTCTTTATGTGACTTGTGCAACTGCTTTCACTCTTAATGGAAAACTAAATGGTTTATGTTAAAGTTAACTAGCAAAAAGTGTAACCATTGTTACATAATTTCTGTGAAGTAAGATTCCTTAATGTTATTACCTTCCTTTGTCATCATAACTTGATAATTTCAGTTCCGTATGGGACATACGAACTAACAAAATGAAATTCTTTTATTACTATGACCAAACAAAATCTTTCTAACATGTAGTACACAGTTCAAATCAGCAAAAAGTGTAACCATATAATTAAGGTAAATGTTGATGAAAATTAGGCATGTAACATGAATACTGAAATTTCCTAGATTTCCACGTGTACCTGTAATCACTGTATTCTGTACTTTGTAGTGCTAGAAAGATAATTCTATATGATTATTTGCATTCTCTTCCCCCCCCCCCCCCCCCTCAACACAGGAAAATATAATAGAAAGACATCCTAGCAAAATAAAGACAAAATTCAGAAAATTAGGTTTTGCCTGACTCAGGCCCCCTTATTCTAGAATGGTTATAAAGTAATAAGAATGCTTATGATCAACTGGAACATTGTGTTCATTATAGGAAGTATTAAAACAAGAATTAACAGAGTAACAATTTTATTGCTCTTATGTTGCAGAGTATCCACAAACATTTCTGTTTGAAACATAAGGCCACTGCATACCCCATTAGATCACAACCATCCTGTGATTAAACTGTTTTCTTAAAGTGAAAAATTCAAGTTAACATAGTTATTGAGGCAAATATTTTCTCACACTGAAAGCCATCTGTCAAATAAGTCTCAGAACATTTTTTTTCATTAATTTCACACAATTCACCCATTTTTAATGCAAGTGCATATTTTGTAACACCAAACATCTTAAAATAAGCTTATATAAACAATTATAATTTTGTTACAATATCTACACAGGACGTAAAGACTTAATTTTACTTCAATGTGATTCATCTTTTGAAGTTCATCATTACACAACAACAAATCTATGGACAAAATAGTTCTAAAAAATCTGTCAAAATGTCACACCCATCTGCATGGAATGTCCCATTACATAATTTTTCCAATTTGAGCACTATACATGATTAAACAATATGAGTTTATTTAACTTCTGCCTTATACTTGATTTGTTGTTTAAAATTTTCTCAGCAGGCTTTTTTTCCACATGTTTTTAAGTGTATGCAGGAGTATAGGGATGCAATCTTACAAACAAGTTGAGTCTGATGTAAGTCCTCAATCCTAATTTCATAATGGTAATCATGACCAAGAGCAGGAAATGGGTAATCTACAAATTTATTTTTAACACAATGCAAAATCTTGGCCTGTATGTATTTCTGTCGCATATCCCCAGCAATCACAAACATCTGAATCTGTTTCTGAGTATTCTACAACAGAGTACATGCAGTCACTTGTTTTAACCAGTTTTCCCCAGTTAACAAAATTTACAAATGCAGTTTTATTGGCCATATTGGGAAAAGCATAGAGAGAATCATATTCTAATGCAGATTTAACTACTGGTGGCTTCAGTATGTGAAGACAGTCTTTGCATGTGATCTGCCTTGAAAGGCGCAATGACACATACCCTGCAATATAATAGAGTATGTTTTACTTGTGAAATGAGAACTTAATCTTATCATCAAGAAGTGCACACCACTCCTCTACTTCATTTTCTGCAGAACTTCCATCACTTTCTACTACATGCTTTCTTGCATGAAAATCATAAACAGGTGGCAAACAACACACATTAAAATTTGAGCAATTCCCATTCATTGCAGTGACACTGTTACCCAAGAGCAACTTTATCATGGCACATTTGAACTGGTATGCATTTGGATTGTTGTTCCAACCACATCCGGACCGAATGCAGGGGGAAAAAAGGTCTATGTGGTCTTGTGACAGTTTATATGTTAGCAAATACTTCAAAGGAGATTCAACACGAAGCATACTTGTCAGAGCTATGTGCCTTACTGATTGCACATTGAAAATTATCCCAAAAGCAAAAGTATTTCTTGCATGGAGCAGCAATGGAACACCAATGGTTTTTAAGCTTTTGATATAATTTTCAGTGTGTGTAAAAATATCAACGTGTTGACTGGGTGTTGTGTGATGTCCTTAGGTTAGTTAGGTTTAAGTAGTCCCAAGTTCTAGGGAACTGATGACCATAGATGTTAAGTCCCATAGTGCTCAGAGCCATTTTATTTTATTTATTTTTTTAATTTTTTTAAAAATACCTAGCCAATAAGATTTGTTGTCAAGTCTCAGGGGGCTCTTATACCCTTTACCTAATGGATTTCTGGAGTTCAGAATATCATAAATCCTATCCATATTATACAAAAATTCTACTGTTGCTTCACTTCCTTTAATATTTGGATCACCAACCCTCCTCAAAAACTCTATACTATCTGCCACACTAGAACTCAAAGTCTGTGGAGCTAATGAAACATTCATTTTTCTATTTACATAACTTATATGTTGTCCTGATAGTTTGTTGGCAAATGTCATACCTTCTTCTTATTGTACCTTGTTCAATTGCTCAACGAAATGCCATCTAATAATGCCAGTTGGAGACTCAATAGCAGATACTTCTGCTAGAGCATTTCTGGCAAACTTAATCATATGACATGTCCAAGATACTATAAACATTGTAGCTTTTAAAATCACCCTTGGAAAAATTTAAAGTACAGCCAAGTGTACGTAAAGTGCTTATATTTACCTTGCAGCCATCACATGTAACACACCAAACCCTAATGCCAGAACTATGCAGCCTCTCTAATGCGGATTTTATCAGTGTGGCCGATTATTTGCCTGTACACCTTTGATAAAGAAATATGCAATTGGGCATATAAATTTGCCTTTAATAGGGACAAGCATGAAAACCAGAGCCTCAGATGCCTCTATTACTTCTTTTGACTGAGGCACTTCCCCACCAAACTCTAAAAAACCTGTGTATTGCTTAGTTCCTTGGTCCCAAACTACACTCCTGGAAATTGAAATAAGAACACCGTGAATTCATTGTCCCAGGAAGGGGAAACTTTATTGACACATTCCTGGGTTCAGATACATCACATGATCACACTGACAGAACCACAGGCACATAGACACAGGCAACAGAGCATGCACAATGTCGGCACTAGTACAGTGGATATCCACCTTTCGCAGCAATGCAGGCTGCTATTCTCCCATGGAGACGATCGTAGAGATGCTGGATGTAGTCCTGTGGAACGGCTTGCCATGCCATTTCCACCTGGCGCCTCAGTTGGACCAGCGTTCGTGCTGGACGTGCAGACCGCGTGAGACGACGCTTCATCCAGTCCCAAACATGCTCAATGGGGGACAGATCCGGAGATCTTGCTGGCCAGGGTAGTTGACTTACACCTTCTAGAGCACGTTGGGTGGCACGGGATACATGCGGACGTGCATTGTCCTGTTGGAACAGCAAGTTCCCTTGCCGGTCTAGGAATGGTAGAACGATGGGTTCGATGACGGTTTGGATGTACCGTGCACTATTCAGTGTCCCCTCGACGATCACCAGTGGTGTACGGCCAGTGTAGGAGATCGCTCCCCACACCATGATGCCGGGTGTTGGCCCTGTGTGCCTCGGTCGTATGCAGTCCTGATTGTGGCGCTCACCTGCACGGCGCCAAACACGCATACGACCATCTTTGGCACCAAGGCAGAAGCGACTCTCATCGCTGAAGACGACACGTCTCCATTCGTCCCTCCATTCACGCCTGTCGCGACACCACTGGAGGCGGGCTGCACGATGTTAGGGCGTGAGCGGAAGACAGCCTAACGGTGTGCGGGACCGTAGCCCAGCTTCATGGAGACGGTTGCGAATGGTCCTCGCCGATACCCCAGGAGCAACAGTGTCCCTAATTTGCTGGGAAGTGGCGGTGCGGTCCCCTACGGCACTGCGTAGGATCCTACGGTCTTGGCGTGCATCCGTGCGTCGCTGCGGTCCGGTCCCAGGTCGACGGGCACGTGCACCTTCCGCCGACCGGTTCCTGGTGTGTCCGCTGTGCCGTGCGTGTGATCATTGCTTGTACAGCCCTCTCGCAGTGTCCGGAGCAAGTATGGTGGGTCTGACACACCGGTGTCAATGTGTTCTTTTTTCCATTTCCAGGAGTGTATTTGCTTCCTAATTGCCACACTGTCTCCAATTAGACAAGAATCGCTGAACTGGTCCCTTACAATTGGGTTCGAATCAACGCACTTAAAAACATCTTTTAAGAAGCCAGTTTCACAGTCGACACTTGCCACCCATTTGGAAATAAATGATTTATGGGTCAGAGGCATTAATTTTTGCAGGTATTCATATGCTGCTGGTGAATAAAAGTACACAGTCATCGCAAACATTTTCATATGTGTTGTGTATCTATTACCCTTTGACGAGAGAGAGTTGTCCACTAAATTGCACACTAATTCCACTTGTGTTCCTTTCTGATGATTGAGGAAGTTATGTAACTTCTCAGGAAGATGCCCCTTCTCCTTCGATGAACTTATGATGTCATCCATGGAAAACACTTTCTTCTCTCTTCTTCAAAGTTTTTCACGGACACACTTCAGTTTACGTTTTAATTCGTGCACAATGTCTGAGAAAAAATTGCAAGTTTCGGTCACCTTGTCTTCCATTTCTACTTTCGACTGTATACCACAATCAATTACTTGAGAACCAACTGCACTCTGAAATAAAGAAATAATTTCGTTATATATGATTGAAATAACTCAAGGCTTGATGAAAAATATTATAAGAAAACTTTGGGGGTGTGAAAACATCCTTATACTAACGCAGCTTCTGCATTGGATAAATGGGACATGCTTTCCACGGAAGAATTCTCATTGACAACATTCTCCACGCAATCAGTAGCTTCTGCAGAGGACAGAACAGTAAAAACAAAAATATGGAACTGTATTACAACATTGCTTAGACCTATGTAGCCCATTTGTGTCCGTACGAAATAAATTCACAAAAGTCAAAACCACACACACAGCAAGGAAATTAATTAGCTACCTCAAATGGAGAAGCATCGTTGTCACTCAAAATCCTAAAATGTCGTCGTGGCTGTTTATTTGGTGGTATCAAATGTGTCGGAAAGTCAAAAACTGATGGCACTGTTTCGAGTCTGAGACGTTTCTTCCACGTTCCAGGGCTCACTACGTAATCATCTTGTCGGAAAAGGTTTCCGCAAAGAAAACTGCAAGACGTAGGTTTAAAATCTTTCCGCTTCACGGAAGTAATCCACTTCTTTAGCAGCTCTGGGTGCTTCACAGGAAACCTGTTCAAAAACATCGAATTAGCAAACTAAGTCCGTATTGTTGTCGTATTGTATCGGTAGTCCTATTACCTGTGAAATGGTAAGTCACTTTCCTTACTCCATCGCTTCGTGCAATTGAAAGCGGAACAAGAAATCACCATTTCGATAATCCTTAATTCCTTATACACCGTACAGACCGAGAGAAACTTCTTGGCAAATTCAAATATGGCGGGCAATATAGACGACAGTAATCAGCTGGTACAGCCATCTATCGGTAGGTCCGGTAGTTGAGCATCCCTCATTTCGCTAGCTTTAGACGCCTGTGTGCGTGTATGAAGTTCCGAAAGAGGCGCTTGTTTTGTCAGATGTGTGTGAGTGAGAAAGTTGTGATTGAACGGAGAAACGTTTTATTTATTGTTGAACGTTCATATTTCTATAAAAAATCAACATTATGATTCACAGTTTGTTTATAATAAATTCTTCCGGGTAAGTTATCAGAATACGAAGCAGCTTGGATTATGTAGTTGTTACCTATTAATGTGTCACTGTACATATTTATTTGGAGATAAAAACGTGTTTCCGATATTTCGCAGTGTTTTAAAATGCTGGTGTGGTGCACGGCTATTGAAGTAGTGCCACAGTATTATTACTTGCTGGATGAGTTACACTGAACTTGATAACTGAGAATTTGTGTCAAAAATTACTAAAACTGTATGAGACCAAGAGACTTGAGCGATCATTAGTGGCTGTCAAACACTGATGGAGAGATGGTGCACAAAGAGGTGTCAGTTATACGGCTGAGGCATAGATCTGTCATTTTGTGTACAAGCTGCTGACACAACATAGAGTTATGTGGAACTGACGCGACACAAAATACCGATATGCCTTCGTACTTCATTGACAGAGACCTACGTTTATCGAAAAATATTGAGTGGCGTTTGTAAATGCGTGAAGGCGTGAGAAAAATATTTAACTCTATGTGTGTATGCATGTGTTTAATAATATAGAGGTGCAAATCTCCTGCGAATGGGTATAGTAGAAGCAAGCAACGCTGTAGGTGTTGACCTTAAGGTATGATGTGATGACGTGCCAAATGTTCAGTGGACTTACATCAGTATTATTCATGTTGTTACATTGAGGACCATTCAATTTATACATCCGTATATACAATCACTTGTCCTGGTCTGAAAGTTATTTTTCATCATCTTCGCGTTCGTAAGGAGAACAGTGAAATTTTAGGACTGTAGGTGAACAGCTTTGAGGACCCAACAAGTTTGGTCATTTGTGCACTGTAATAACTAACACAAATTCACATTGTTTCCTTGGGGGGAGGGGGGGGGGGGGGAATTGAGGATGTAGTCATGTGTGTACCATAGCAAAAATTTAAATTAAACAAATTTGCATTTTTTAAAATGAATTTATAGTGTAAGTTATGTTTATCAGATGTATGTATCACTGTATGTTCTTGTTGCTTTATACAGCGTCAGCCATTAGTCATCTAGTGCCGAGTTTGACGTACCATGCATTCTGTACACACCTATTTTGATCCTCCGTTGTTTTGCCAGCTTGTACTTATATGTTGGCATCCAGCAAAGAACTTCATTGTCAGCTGAATTTAATGATATTAGGTGTCTGCTTCATCACATGATACAGTGATGTGACGTGTGATGTCATACATGTGCAAACAGAAAGAGACGAGAACAGATACTATTTCTTTTGACTGATCAGTTTTGCAGCCTGCTAGCTAGGTTAGGTTTTATGGTGACAGTTTGGTATCCAAGTGGTATTGAACATTCCAGCGAATCCCAGTGTTCTACTTACTGTCAATTTACCCTGCTCCATTTCACTCACTCTGATCTTGGTTTGCATGTGTCTCCTAATAGTTCCAAATATCCGCATCACTAGAGGCCTTTCTGTTTGTGGATGATTTTGACATCTGTCACTGTCATATGGCTACGTCAAAATTGATAATACACACTGAACTTTTTGTTTGAGAAACTTAATTTGAAAACTCTGTTTAGTGTACCAGACATTCCAGGGTATTTTTACTCTTGTGTTTATTTATTTCTTTTGCTGTACCTCTCATTGTGTTCCCTGTACATTATTTCAATCTTATTGTTGTTGGTTTTCAGGCTTACTTTCCCACTTGCTCTGTTAAGTTCTTCCATTTGCTGTTAACTATCTGCATCAGAAGGAGACACTAAAATATCAGAAAAATAAAGGTGATTCAGATATGTTTCATTAACTGTAATCCATCTTCATTTAACCAATATAAGAATCTGACAACTTTCTCTAGTGTACAAGAAAATAGTTTTGGTGAAATGGCAGCTTGTTACCTAACTCTTTTGATTCTAAATTTCCCACTATTCTGACGTGTGTAAGTTGATTTAATGACTTGTTTCACAAGGAAAATTTGTGAAGGTTTGTTGAAACTGGGTGAAAAGCTTGTTTGGACTAAGAATACCAGAAAAATTGGTATCCTAATTCATACTTGTTGCATGGTTTTATACTTTTGTTCACTTGTAAGTGGTCCATAGCCTCTAAAGCCAGCTCATTCCTTTATGCAATTAAAATTTGATGTGTTTTTTCATGTATTTCAGTATAGTTTCAGTGAATATCTTGTACATAACAGAGACATCTCTGCGGTGTATAGTTTCTTAGGTTGGTGTGTGGTGATAGCGTCCCACTCCTATCAGTATCTTGCATATGGTGACGGGTTGATTTGTACCATAGCTCAAAAACTAGGTTACATTCAGTGATGTCAGTGTGTGAGGTGGCAAAGCCAGTTGATGTGGATACCAAATGAAGATTGTAGTAATAAATCTATGTGTGACCTAGCCTGAGGTCAGTCTCGCGTGTTTAACGGACCTTTCATTTTATTGGTTAACACTGCAAGTAAATTCATGGTCCTTCAAGTTGTAACTTTGCCACTTTCCAAATGATTCATGGCTTCGAGTGTAGTGATGGCCTAATGAGGCCTGTAACTCAGTGTGTGGAAGATGTAGTTGAGGCTGGAGGAAGCTTTAGGGGTGTCTTTTTACCATAACTTGAGTCTACACATACAGGTTACTGTGAACATGAACTGTGGTGACTAAAAGTTCATGTATAGTGTCGGTAATTTTCCCATTGTCTGTTGCTGTTTGTCTGGACTCGCATTTGGGAGGACGATGGTTCAATCCCGTCTCCGGCCACCCTGATTTAGGTTTTCCGTGATTTCCCTAAATCGCTTCGGGCAAATGCCGGGATGGTTCCTTTGAAAGGGCACGGCCGATTTCCTTCCCCATCCTTCCCTCACTCGAGCTTGCGCTCCGTGTCTGATGACCTCGTTGTCGACGGGACGTTAAACACTAATCTCCTCCTCCTGTTGCTGTTTGTAACGATTCACGCAATGAATCATGGGAAGTCAACATGATGAATCATGAATTAGATATAGGTAGCCAATGAGGTCCTCATTCATAATGTTCTTGGATTCATAAAGTTAGCTGGTATTTTTTCTAGGTAGGCTAGTTATAATCTAACCACATCTCTGGAATTTTTGGCACAATGGGAAATAAGATACAAATAGGTATTTGCAGGGAAGAATGTATGTCACATGAATTGATTGTGGCAATCATGTTGAGATTAGTTAACTTTGCCAACCTATCTCTCAAGCTGTGCTACAGGTAAGTCTGCTGTCAGAACATTTTTTTTTTTTTTCCCCAGTCGCCAAAGAAATACAGAAATCAGTAAGCAACCTTAAAATTTATAATAATCAGATCACTAAAAGTTACTCTGGTGCTCTCCACATAGAAAACAGATGTAATCAATTCATATCTTCTGTCGAAGTAAGACGCTACATTCAGCAATTGTCATTGGCTACCGTATACTACCACCGGATTGGCCGCAACTGACATCAACAAATCACCAAAATCGGCATACAGCACTATAGCCACCATGATATTTATTTGAAGATTCCTAGTGGCAAAGTGTTGCCCTTTCTTCTACATCTTATAGTGAATACTGGTATGATGTCTTGCTACTGTCTCCCCAAATAACAGCTGCCCCATTCATTCTGCTGCAGGCATATGTTCCTGGTTTTACAGAACAGTCGCACACCTTATTGCACCTCAAATGGCCAAATAACACAGTCTAAATCTCGTGGAAAATGTCTGCGACTATTTGTAGCAGTAGGCAAACTGTAGAAGTCAACATACCTGCAGTTCGGTAACTTTTTGGGATTTAATTGTCAATTTGTGACTTCAGCTGGATATTGCATACCTAAAGAAAGTTGTGGACTCTCCTCATCACTGAGTTGAGGCCATTACCAAGGGTAGGGGTGGTATTATCTGTTATTAAGGTGGTATAACTAGGCCTAATTGTTTTTGTCTGGTGTGCTTACATCACCTATAAAAATTGCAAGCATCTGTGGTATGTAACTCTTTACTATTTCTTGAGTCTTGGCAGTCTCCTTTCTGTTTGTTCATACAGTTCAGGCATTCACGGCTGATGTGTACAGCTTTATTGATTCTTCTTTATGGCCTCAGGCCTCAGTAGGCGCCTTCCAGAGGAGGAGGTTAAAGTGCCAAATTGTAGTTGTGGTGACAGACTGGTCTGTAGCACAGCCTGGTGTTTAGGTTAGGTTGGGAAGAGACAATTTGGTTGAGAGTTGGCGAAGCTGACGACTGTGAGAATAGAAAATCAGCTTGTTGTTGTTGTTGTGGTCTTCAGTCCTGAGACAACAAACTTATTAAGCCTAATGTTTACACCTGTGTCATACTGAAAAATGTAGGAGGAGGGAGGGGGAGCGGTTGCGATATGTAACTTTTACCTAGGACGAGATGAAATGTTAGGCATAGCAACATGCATTTGACAGTAGCGTAATGCCCACAAAGCCAGAATCGCCAAGGATGTATTAGCAACACTGTTCCAGTTTTGAAGAAATATCTTACTCTGCAGACTTCTTGCAAGTTCATTTCATATTATTTTTTCTCTAGCATAACTGTTCCTATTAAAACAACATTTCTCGAGCTGCCCCTTCTTTCTTTATATCTCAAATGGGAATTATTGAACCCACCAACATGACTCATCTGATTCAACCCATATTATCAAAATGGTGGACATAAATGACTCATTGGAATCCAATATGTCTATAATATGCAGAAAAAAAGAATTGTAGTTATTCTAATAACATCACATTTAATCTACAGTGGCTGACAAAAAATGTTAACCCCAGAAAGGGAGGAGGAAACAAAATGAAACTTAGTGGGTTTAGAGGGTATATGATGTTGTTCTGTTATTTCAGCTATTCCAAAATAGTCAAATTTACACAGAACATGGCAGTATGAGCCCATCTATCAGTATGACATTGCCTCCTCTGTTGACTGGATGCGTGCATGTACTTGGTTTTAGTAGGGTGTCATAAAGCTGTTGTATCCTCTCGTGAGGCAAGCTGACTCACAACTGTTGTCACTGGTCCCTGATATCCTGAATACTGCCACTAGCATGGAGCTGATGCCAGAGCAGGTCCCACACATTATCCGTTGTTGACAGAACTGGGAATGTTGCTGGCCACACGAGTACCTCAACATCATGGAGACAGTTCAAAGAAACATGTACCATGTTTGGACGAGTACTGTCCTATTGAGCGATGATGCTATGATACTGTCCCATGAAAACTAGCTTAGAAGGATGCATTTGATGTATTGTCAAGAGTTCACTCAATCATTTAATATTTCCCACCACTCGAAACACAGCCATATGTGTTGTGATGTTAACGGCTGCTGCTAGTCTCCAGCCAACGGTGCAGGACGACATATAATGTTATAGTGAGTCCGTTACTTGTTCTTCAATGGCAGATGCAGATGTGAAGGGATTATAAGGTGCTTTGTGCCCAATATTGTGATCTACCCTTGTGGTGGTCAGATGTGGTTGATCGGAATGTGGAGGATGAGTATGCATGGCCTCATGTTCCCATGTGGTCTACCATCAGACCCCTGTCACATCTGAATGCCCCACAAATCTGGATATTGCTAGATTTGATCAGCAAACCAAATGTAGACCCACAGTGAGGCCCCTTTCAAACTGTCAGATGCTGATAACGTCATCTCACATGAGTATGTGGGATCTCCTTGTTCTTCAGTGATTGCTCAACGTGACATTGTTCAAACCCATTATATACCCCAGTGGGCCTGGTAAAAATACTAAACATGGACAACATTAATGCTCCCTGATGGCTATTCTACCTGTGAGAGAGAATAATAACTCTCCATTATTTAAATACCTGCTGGTGCTATTTTAATCACTTTTTGTGTGTGTGTGTGTGTGTGTGTGTGTGTGTGTGTGTGTGTGTGTTACATTGACATCCAACCATGTCTTCTTTTGTCAGGTGGTGTACATTCCAAAAACTGATATGGTAACAAAATAGATGCTGTCAGTGTTCTATCACTGTTTCTGCATGTATAGCATCACAAATCAAAACTGATATCTAGTGGATTAAGATACCCCTCTGAATGGCTTTCTTCAACTCAGCTGCCCTTACTTACGGAAAGCCATTATTTTCATTATTGGATAATCTCTGTTTTTAATTCGCTGCTTACCTATGCAAACATGTTAAGAAATGAATTTCGAACAAACGTTGGATGTCATTGTGAAATCCTCACAGTATTTCATTGATGCAACTGACTGATGTTGGATAGTTAAACAAGTGGTCACAATTTGCAACTGGACAAATCTTTAAGTCTCATTTGTTCACTTAACCTGGCCAGGTGGGGACCTCAAATCATTCTTTTGTTTCTTTAAAGTCAGTACCGCCAATAGACTTTTTGCATGATCATGATTTTGGCTTTAAGTTGCCATTATCAAGTGTTTTAATGCCGACTTAAAGCCGAAATCATGGTCGTGTAAATGTAACACTGCAAATAAAAAAAAAGGTCTAATGGCGGTACTGACTTTAAAGAAATATATTATGACTGTGGCTCCACATTATGGAAAAAAAATCTCTTCTGTTGGACTGATTGTGTCATATATGTTTTTACAAGAAGATTAAAGACAGTAGGTGAAAGTACGTAAATAGTCTAAGATACCTACCTTTTATTGTAAATTTTAATCAGAATATTGGGATTCCAGGTATTTTGAAGTTAGATATTAGTTCTTACTTCAGCATCAACTAGGTGCCAAATGTGAAATAATAAATATGATATGTTGAGGTACTGTATATATTGGCAGGAAATTTGTCAGATAAATGTGGAGCAGTAACTGAGAAAGCAAAGAAAAGAAGTGCTGCAGCTCTTTTGTGATGATTTTTCTTTTTAAGAGTTTCTTTTGAAATTAAATTGATATTTTGTTTTCATGTATGTTTGCCCGCTTTTGTAATCATTTAAGTGCTATGAATACAATTAGTGCATGTCTTTTTGAAATCTGTTATTGGAGGAAACATTTCGACCAACTTCAATTGTAATTGCAGTATTCCTGTATTTGTGTATAGCAATATTTTTGTAATTTTTATTGTTCTTTCATGTTATTAAATACAGTTTTGTTTTTCGACCATTAAGTGTTTCTGTATAGTGCAGTCTCCACATAAAAAATGCAGTAATAAAAATATAACATTTAATGTTTGTTAACTTATCTAAATTAAAATAATAATTTTGTGCATTGTTACTTGAGGATCAGAATTCATTTTCTTTCTACAGGGATGTCTTTATGGAGAAACATTGGAAGAGTGTGATCCTTCGCTCTGTGTGTGATTATTTTTTTGATCAACAACGTAAAATCAGCTCTCCAGAAGATATGCCACCCGTAATAGCAACACCACATCATTACCTCATCAGCATCAATCGTTGTTCTATGTTTTTTGTAGCCGTTTGTATGACTGAAGGTAAAATGCAACTACCTCTCATTTAAAGAATTCTGTAGCTTTATCACATAAAAATTTCTTCCACAGTAGACTTGTTTCAGCTTGTCTTAATTGAAAGTTGTTAATTTATTGTTATTGTTAGTAGTAGTAGTAGTAGTAGTACTGTTGTCATAATCACCACTGTTAACATGTGTGTTGTTGCTGTATTTGTTACTACTGCTACTACTGTTGTGAAAGTGAGTAGGGTATAAATTTAGGCCTCAGTCGCACCACAACTGTTTTGTGTTATTTTCCTTAACTGCTCAAGGCAAATGTTGGGATGGTCACTGTGAAAAAGATAATAGCAGTTTTCTTCCAAGCAATGTTGCACATTACAATGGAATGTTGTTTATACAAGAGAATAAATATCTGGACCTGACAGCCTGGATTGCAAGAATGGTACCAACCTGTATCAAAAAGAACCTCAACCTCAGGATTAGCTGTTTGTTAGTGGCAAAATGTTAAGGCAAAACAGTGGATGGTGATTCTGGGGTACCTGCTGGGCCCAACTGTATCAGGTTCATGATGACCTGTGAGCTTCTATCACAGTAAACTGTAAAATAGCCCAAGATCTTAATCCAGTGGCAACAGAGACCTGTTTTAAAACTCATTAAAGAAAGAGTGTGGCAGGATGTTTATAGTGCCAATAATGTACACAATAAATATGATTTACTCAAAACATTTGTTGTGTTCTTTGAAAGGTACCGTTAGAATATTTAAAATGGGGGGTACTAGCGCTAACAGGCAACCTGTGGGTGGCTGACTAAATGAATAAGGATATCAAGCAGAACCAGTTAGGTATTATATCAAAATGACATCCACATGGATACTCTGAAATCACACTTAACCATCTAGCAGTCCCCTGTGCAGGTCTGGGGGTTAGAATAGGCCCAAGGTATTTCTGCCTGTCGTAAGAGGCAACTAAAAGGAGTCTCATGTTTTGGCCTTTATGTGTTTGTCCCGTGTAGGGTGTGACCTCCATTTTTCAAAATTTTGCAAAGAGCGAGCCAGTTGGGGAAGGGCGCCTTACATGGTGTATAATGTCTATCATGTGCTGAGACCTCTTGCATTCTTCGTCGAGTGGATGTGCACTTCCCCTCATTCTCCAGCTGTTGGGCAAGGTCACCCTCCTGGGTGCATTTTCCTCCATCCTCTGTGCAGTATCGCTTTCTGCACTGTCGATGATAGTGGACTTCTTAGCTCATTTGCGCCTGATATCCAGCACAGTAGCCAGTCTGTTATGATGGGGCTGCCATGTACCCTGCTGGTTGTAGCCCCCTAACCACACAGGGATCGCTCTGCTGATGCCTGCGGCGTTAACTCCCCACGTATGCCAAGGAGTAGATGCCAGTCACCCTGGGGCATCGGGACTCCTGGCAATGGCCATCCTGCCAGGTGGTCTTTGCTGCAGCTGGGTGGCACCCGTGGGTAGGGCTCCTGGTCGGAGTGGGTGGCATCAGGTCGGATGACAAGCCATGAAGCGTAGTACGTCATCTCTTGCTGGTGGTCAAACACCAGCAGTCTCTAAGTGGTCAAGGTCTATCTTCAGTGCTAAGAAATATGACCCCAAATAGCTACCACCCTGGCCACACCATGGGAGGAATGCCAGGCTAAGGATGGCAGTGAAGCTTATTCACCCCAGTACCTCGTATGTACGAGAGTTGGTGGGGAATCTTTCTTGTCAATGAAACCTCAGTTTTTTGTGGAGCTTTTAGAGGAAAAATTTGGGGAAGTGAAGGGCTTGTCCAAAATGCGGTCAGGATCGGTCTTTTATCAAAACAGGATCCTCTGCCCTGTCACGGGCACTGCTCACCTGTGACAAGCTGGGGGAGGTTTCTGTTTCAGTCACACTCCATAAGAATTTAAATATGGTCCTGGGTATCATATTTCACAGGGACCTTCTTTTGCAGTCTGACGATGACCTGCGCACCAGTTTAGAGCGGCGAGGTGTCCATTTTGTGCGCCTCGTCCACCAGGGTCCGACTGATAATCAGGTTGCCACCGGTGCCTTCATCTTGGCCTTAGAGGGTGACACACAACCCGAGAAGGTCAAGGTGATTGTCTGCTGTTGTGATGTAAAGCCATATATCCCTCACCAATGCAGTGCTTTAAGTGCTGGAAATTCAGCCATGTCTTCCCGCTGGACTTGCAGCGTCACCTGTCAGGGTTGTCGACATCCTTCACATCCCAATACTCTCTGTGCCCCGCCTCCCATCTGTGTTAACTGCGGAGGGCACCATTCGCATTGCTCAGCAGACTGCAGGATTCTCCAGAAAGAAAGAAAAATAATGGAATACAAGACCCTGGACCGACTGACCTACACTGTGGCTGAGAGAAAATATGAGAGGCTACATCCCGTGCATATGATGTCAACCTATGCATCTGTTACGACAATAGTTCTACCATCTTCTGTTCCGTCGCATACAGTTGGCTCTCAAGAGTTTTCTGGCTCCACCTGCCCCCTTGATGGTGGGGGGTCACTTCCCTCCCTGTTGCTCCTGCACAACCTACTTCAGGAGCAACATCCCCCCCCACCATCAGGGACGTCAGTCCCCACTTCTAAGCCGAAGCCGTAGAAGCGTAAGTCTTCTTCGACTCCTCTCGCCAGGAACGGATCCCTTGGGTCATTTCCTTCCCAGGTTCCTACCAGTAGCAAAGCTGAAACTCGACAGTGGCTGAAGCAACCACAGGTAGCTGGTCGTAGAGCTTCACAGTCCTCCTCAGCCCTTGAGACTGAATCAGTGAAGCCATCCCAGCTGGACAAACCAAAGGAGCAACGACAGAAACCTAAAAAGAAAAAGACCCCCAAGAACTGAGGCACTGCCGTGGCACCGACACCACCACTACCTACAAGCTCCTTGTCTGAGGATGAGGTGGAGAGTCTGGCGTCTGCTGAGGACCTAGATCTCATTGGGCCCTCAGACACAATGGATGTCATTCGCACAGGTACTCATCTGGTGGCAGCAGGTGACCCTGAGTCATAGACTGGACATTGATTGTTTCATGCCTTCACAGTCTCACGAACACGTAATCCTCCAGTGGAATGGCGGCAGTTTTTTCCACCACTTGGCTGAGCTATGGCAACTGTTAAGCTTTACATCTGCTTTCTGCATTGCCCTCCAGCAAACCTGGTTCCCGGCAATGCAGACCCCTGCCCTCCGCGGCTGTAAGGGATATTACAGGAACTGTAGCGACTATAATAGTGCGTCAGGTGGAGTTTACATCTATGTCCTAAACTCCGTATGTAGTGAACCTGTGGCCCTTCAAATCCCTCTTGAAGCTGTAGCTGTCAGGATAAGGACAACGCAGGAAATAACAGTCTGCAATGTATATCTTCCTCCAGATGGTGCAGTACCCCTGAACGTATTGGCTGCACTCATTGATCAACTCCCTAAACCTTTCCTACTTTTTAGAGATTGTAATGCGGATAACCCCTTGAGGGGTGGCGACATTCATACTGGCTGAGGTAGGGAGATCAAAGATTTACTGTCACAACTTGTGCTGTGTCTCATAAATACAGGTGCAACCACACATTTCAGTGTGGCACATGGCACATATTCGGCCATTGATCTCTTGGTTTGCAGCCCTGGCCATCTCCCGTCTATCTACTGGAGAGCACATTACGACCTGTGTGGTAGTGACCACTTCCGCATCTTCCTGTCACTCTCCCGGCGTCATGCCCACGGATGCCTACCCAGATGGGCTTTAAAAAAAGGCAGACTGGGAAGACTTCACCTCTGCTGCCACTGCTGAATCTCCCCAAATGGTGCCATCAATGATGTCGTTGAACAGATCAATACAACAATCGTTTCTTCAGCGGAAATCGTGATCCCTCTCTCTTTAAGGTGTCTCCGGCGAATGACAGTCCCTCGGTGGTTCCGGGAAGTCACTGAGGCAATTACAGAGCGTCAGCGAGCTCTACAGCTACACAAGCGGCACCCTTCCCTAGAGCACCTAATAGCCTTTAAGCGGCTCCGTGCCCGCGTGCGCCAGCTTATAAAATGATGGAAACAGGAGTGTTGGGAGAGGTACGTGTCGATCATTGGATGCCATACGTTATCTTCCCAAGTCTGGATGAAGGTCAGATGCCTTTTTGGGTACCAGACCCCAACAGATGTCCCTGGAATTAACATCAATGGAGTGTTATCTAACGATGCAAACGCGATTGCCGAGCACTTTGCTGAGCACTATGCTTGAGCCTCTGCATTGGAGAACTCCCCCCAGCCATTCGTACCCTCAAATGGTGGATGGAAAAGGAAGTCCTCTTGTTCACGACACGCCACAGTGAACCCTATAATGCCCCATTTACGGAGTGGGAGCTCCTGAGCATCCTTGCACATTGCCCCAACACAGCTCCTGGGCCATCGCAATGGCAGGAGAGCATCATCATTCCGGTGCTCGATCCTGCTCAAAACCCATTTGATGTGGAGAGCTACGGGCCCATCAGCCTCACCAACTTTCTTTGCAAGCTGCTGGAACGTATGGTGTGTCGGCGGTTGGGTTGGGTCCTGGAGTCACATGGCCTACAGGCTCCATGTCAGGGTGGCTTCCGCCAGTGTCGCGCTACCACTGAGAATAGCTTAGGCCAACACACAGCTTTTATTTCATCAAAATTTTATCACAGATAAAAAGATATAATTTAAACTCAGCTTAGCAGTTCAGATATTTACCTCAGTGATGGTGCAAGCACATCAAAGAACCAATATCAATTGGGTGTGCTTCTTTTTACCTCAGTGACAGAAGTATTTTAGTAAGTTAAATCAGTCACAAAAATAAGTGCCACAATCTTATCTTTACAAATGCAAACTAACTTGAATTTACAGGGCTAAGACATGTGGATTTCACTTTGTGTATAAAAAAACTTAGTAAATCTTTCTCTTATTTCAATATGTTTCATTTACATTTGACTTTTCTGATATGAAAAATGACTCTGACAATGCGATCCTATAAGGATTCCATTTGTAACGACTGATGTACAGAACCCAAGAAAGCAACAACATACAAAGGTCGTTCTTTAACTTTTCTTGTGAAGCACAGGCATATAGCTAGCGGTAAATATAGCAGCATTCAGTTTTTGAGCAAGATCCTGAACATGGGCTTTCCATGACAGATTACAATCTATCTGAACACCCATGATTTTGAATTCTTCAAACTCAGTAATTATATGTTCATTCTGTGTAATCAAAATACCGGTTTTAGTTGATTTGCGTGTTACAAACTGTAAAAACTGAGTCTTACTGTGATTTAGCATCAATTTATTTTCTACATGCGAAGAATTTATGTCTAGAACTGCACAGCTCAAAGCCTGGTGCAGGAACACGCACTTCATATGCATGCATTTTATTCTGGTGGTGTCTCAGCAGTCCCTGAAGGAGAAACATACAGCTTCCAATATGTTGTAAAATGGTGCCTTGCTCTCAACACCTCTGTCTGCCATACAACCTGGAAAAGACTGAACCGTTAGTTTGATACCTTGCCTGTCCAGGTGGTGTGGGCACTGCCCATCAATGGTGGGTGCAGCAACTGAAGCTAGGTGCAGTGCCACTAACAGTGCAACAACTCTGCCAGTGAAGGCCTGTCACATGGCTGTGCAAGTCTGGACTGACTGAGAAGTGCTAAACAAAGATTGTAGAGGTTTATGTTCAATCACCAAATAAAATTTTCTGCCAGAGAGATACTGATGAAACTTAGTGACACCATAGACAATGGTGAGAGCCTCCTTTTCAGTTTGCAAATAATTACATTGAGCCTTGTTCAACAACTTAGAAGCAGAGGTAATCAGCCTTCCAACAGAACCAAATTTATGTGACAAAACTGCACCAGTGGTGTAAGAGGGAAGCATCCACAGCCTACACAACAGGTTTGACTGGATCAGAATGAACAAGATTGATAATGTGTTCTTCAGGAGTGCTTCCTGAGATGACAGTGTTGTCTAAATTTTTTGAGCAAAAAGGAACTTTTGGAGTCAGCTGCTCCAGGAAGTGCTGAAGTGTGCTTGGTGTGGAAGCACTGCCAAACTGCAAGCTGAAAAATTTGAAGAGAATCATATGAGTACTAATGACAAAGACCTCTTGTGACTATTCATCCAGTGGGATTTGCAAGTAAGTGTCACACAAATCAATTTTGAAAAAGTAACAACTGACATTTAATTTATCCAGCAGAGGACTCTGGACAGCTTTTTTTAGAATAGCAAGAGGGGACACCCACTGACTAGCAGTAATGGGTGCTAATGCCCCACTGTCTTGCAAAGCAGTAAGCTCCTGACTCACCTGGTTACAAAGAACATGGGGAACAGGGCGAGCTGTAACAAAACTTGGCTGTCCATCTTCCTTTATTGTGACATGGGTGACAAAATTATTGGTTTTGCTGAAACCCTCAGAAAACAAATCCTGACATTCTGCATATAACTTAGGAACTGTGTTCCAAGGATCAAAGGAAGAAACGGAAATTGTATTATCCTGAATGCTTAGCCCAAATGAATCAAAAGAGTCTAGATCAAAAATATTAGTACTTTCTTGGGAGGAAAGGACTGTAAATGTCACTGTCTTCATCAAATTTTGGAAAGTTGCTGGAAGGTTACAGATGCCCAAGACAGGAATGTTGTGGTCATTATACACCGTCAGTGCATGGCACGATATGCACAACTTAGGTTTGCAAAGCAATTCGTATGTGCTGTGATTGAGCAAAGTCACTGAAGCTCCAGGGTTAAGTTGCAAATGGACTGATCGTGCAGCAATAGTAAGAGAGCTCCAAGGTTTTTTGTCTTCATGTAGCACTGCAGATGATTTGGGAGCCTTCCCTGAATGGGTATTGCACTGTTATTTGACACTAACAACACTGTAGGGCTTTAAAGACACACCACACACAGTTTGTGACTTAGACTTACATGAAGGAGTATCAGGAAAGGGTGCCTAAGGGTTCTGTAAACCCGCAGACTGTGTATGTCCCCATTCGCCACAAAAAAAGCAAGTCGCTTCATGCGAGGGGCAAGACGGCGAGCATGTGTCATATTAAAGCGAGAGCACAACTTCACATCTTGTGCTGGACATGATGTGTTTGCATGAGCGCTGTGGCTGTGGCTAGCAGGACCACTGTTGACAAGGCGGCTGAGAGGCGTGTTTGTTGGGGCTATCTATAGAACAAAGAGACACTACCTCAAGACTGAGTGCTGTACTTTTGCAGGAATCCTGATAATCTAGAATATGCAAGTAAGGGCCTGGGTATTTAAGAATATGTTCCCGAATTCGATAGTCGACTACTTTGTGCGTGATGGCATCATGAATTATTGTATCACTGTAATATTTTCCACAGTCTCATTTGAATTTACACTGTCTAATAAGACCTTGGAATTCATTCACCCACTGACAGTATGTCTGTCCATGTTGCTTATGCAACCTACAGAATTTGTACCTGGCAGCTGCCACTTGAACCCTGTCCTCATAATACTTCATAGCCCCTACAGGTCCGTGGGTAAGAATAGGTCCAAGGTATTCCCGCCTGTTGTAAGAGGCGACTAAAAGGAGTTTCACACGTAATGTTCCATGCCTTCCCAGTCTCACAATGACATCATCCTCCAGTGGAATTGCGGCAGTTTTTTCCACCACCTGGTTGAGCTATGGCAACTGTTAAGCTTTACACCTGCTATCTGCATTGCCCTCCAGGAAACCTGGTTCCCGGTCCCCTGTCCTCCGTGGCTATAAGGGATATTACAGGAACCGTAGCGACTATAATCAAGTGTCGTACGATCCGAGTTTTAGCGCATGTCCTTTTTCCATCTGTGTCCTCCACCCAAATACTTTTAGGGTGGTGGTTTTAATGTGTTGCAAGGTGGCTAGCTTTTCCTTTTCATTTTCACGGTCAGCCAGCCACTGTAATCTGCTTTCTTATTTTACTCTCTTCTAACTGTTTCTTGCGTCTCTCTGTTGTTTTCTTGTCCTTTTGCTTCTTTTAGGGTTTGTTGCCTTTCCTTCATTATTGTCGTCTTTCCTTTCTTTCTGTTTTGTATTATATGTCTCATCTATTTTATTCTCACACTTGGGGCATTGATTTATTAGGAACAAGGGACCAATGACCTTGTAGTTTGGTCCCTTTCCCCCCTCTTTTAAATCAACCAACCATCATAATACTTCGTAAGCACCTACAATAGGTCTTCATAGTCTACCAACTCAGGGTGTGACATGGGAAACAACTTTGCCCAAAGGTGATATAAACAGTTACTCCTTCCATGGCTAAGAAATAAGAATGTTTGTCTGTACCTGGTATGTGATATGATGCGATGTGTGCGTTGATCTGTATGAGGTATTCTGTCCAGTCTTTCTTTGTCTCGTCAAACTCGTGAAACAGTGGCACATATGCAGGCGGTGGCACTGCCATTGCCTCTGGTGTCTTGTGTGAAGTCATCTCTGCCATCATGAAGCAATTCATCACTTCAAGCAATTGAACCATTTGTTGACTGTGAAACTGAATAAATTGAGTTAGATCAATTACAGGCGATACAGCAGGAGATTGCGGTGAAGTACCTATACGAATCAAGCAGTGCACAGAGACAAACAGCGCAAAGCAAAAATAGTGAGACAATGGTGCCCAGAGAAAGCCAAAAGAGGGTGCAAATGCAGTAACATGGGAACCTGAAACATAAACAGCACAAGGAATGGAAACACTGGCTACTCAGAGGAAAATCGAGAAGAGCAGAAACAAAGCAAAAAGACAATGGAACAGTAAGATGCTGAATTTAAGACTTGAAGATAGCTGTGAAGATAGCTGCATGTAGGTAGTAGTACTTGTCGCCACAGCTTGTGTAAGACTTTGTACACGGTGGTAAGGAGAGGTGGGCTACAGAGTGGTGGGGTAACTGTCATCATTAGAAACCTGGACAGGAGCAGAAATGATTAATGAAAAAGTTAACACAACAAATGGAAGACATACTTACCTTGTATTTGTCAAAGCAAACAAACGCCATTGCAAATTACAGCAAGAAGTAGTCCAGATCATATATTAGCAACTAGGAGGAGACTCATTGTCCTATGCACTAACTATTGTGTTGGTGCAGTGAGGCTCCAAGCGCAAGTGGGGCGAGCAGCTGCCACCAGCTGCCCTAATCGCAGCGGCAGAGGATACTTGTGGTGTGGAGCTGCTGAAGGTGTGGCTTAGTGGGCACATACCATTAGGTTCGCCCGATCCTGCACGACTGCTGTCAGTGTCGAATGGAAACTTGCCATTTCGTTACCGACCTCGATATGCCGCGGGGTAGTATGAATACATTGTAACACGCAATGTTTGCAGGGAAGCACAGGGGGTGCAAGTCACACCCATCTACAAGGAGGACAGGGGACACAGCATGTTATCTTTAATGGAGAGTCAGTGGCAGAGGTAAAAGTAACTTCAGGGGTGTACCAAGGAAGCGTGCTTCATGTTGTATATTAATGACTGTGCAGATAATATTAACCCTTAATTCATGATGTGTGGTCTCTCAGACTGCATGAGAATTTTCGAGATGTGAGCTTGCAGTTTATTTACATGAGTTCATGTCATTGAAGCTATGATGGCAAGACGACGTAACCTTGTGGAGTCAGAGATTCTCAACTATCTGGAGAATGTTTAACCAATGCAACCGAGTCATGAATCTGGTAGTCAGATGAGTGCAGAGGACGACGACGATTTTGTTCGAGTTGAAACTACTGACTTAAGTGAAGTAGAATCTGATCCATCTCATGATAACCTACCTCTTGCTTAATGTAAGCATGAACCGTTCTACACAAGTTTTTAAGTCAGTGAGCATCCAGTCCACTGTATAGCTATCTCTCTTCTACTCTTTGGATGTTGGATTTACGGATTCTACCATAGGGCTTGGATGTTCCTCCTGACCACGAGCCTAATGTGTGTGCAATACAAGATGGAGCCTTCGAAAAGGACAAGGATGGCAGGACAGAGGAGTTTTCGGTCAGCTACCTGATGGAGTCGGTAAGTCACTTTGTTCAAAACTCAAACGCACTCTCTCTCACCAGTTAGAAAGAATTTTGACGTACGATTTAATTTGCAGCTGACAGTGATGATCGTCAAGGTGGTGTAGATCCAGGTGTTGTGAACAACTTACAAGACGGCAATGGCATGGTAGTCAGACAGTTGACGGAGTGGTGGACACGGTCACATTACATTGGGTGTCAGATGTGGTGCAACAGCTCATCATGGATGAGGAAGAGGAAGTGCAGTGCAACATTCACTCCCTGGCAAGGATGTGGAGAGTTCCAGCGGCACCAAGTGGACACACACCAGGTAAGCACAGTGCCCAGAATGTGTCACGGGAGATACCTGGGCCAATGGGACACACCAAACGAGATGTTGTAAATGACTCACCAACCTCTTCAGTGCGGCTGTGTGTCAGTGACCTGATCTTGAAACTGATGATAAATTACACCGAAGAAAAGGCTCACAGCAGAGGTGGTAATAATGAGTGATCCCTAAGCCTGCAAGAACTGGATGCTTCCACTGGATTACTCTACGACCGTGGAGAATATGGCGCTCAGGGTATTTCATACAAAGACTTATGGAGCAATAAGTGGGGACCTCCTTTCTTTCAAAGCACCATGTCAAGGAACAGAATTGCAGAAATATACAGTGGTCTTAGGTTTGATACTATGTCAGGAAGACAGTGTAGGGAAACTGATATATTTTGCCTTTCTTGAGAAATATGGAATACGTTTACTGACAATTGCATTGTCTGCTACAAGCCAGGTGAGAACATGACTGTTGACGAGCAACTATATTCTTGCGGTTACAGATGTCCATTCCTACAGTACAATTGAGTAAACCTGACAAGTATAGGATAAAATACTGGCTTTTGTGTGATGCTGTCAAGTGCTACGTCCTGAATGGATTCCCTAAATGTGGCAGACGTGAAACTCTTAATCCAAGCAAGAGTTTTGGTCAGCATGCTATTATGAAGCCGGAACAGCCATTGCGCAACTGTGGTCGTAACATCCAATTGACAACTTCTTCACCTCTGTGAAACTGGCAGATGTGCTAAAACAAAAAGGAACAAGTTTAGTCGGCACTCTTTGGAGATCATGCGGCACGAAGTGGAGACAACATATTGTAAGAAACACACTTGTAAAAGTCAGGTGACAATCTTCTCACAGTATACCAAGAGAAAAAGTACTTACTCCGAGTAACATGTGAGCTGTATGTCAGGTGAATTAGAATTCTGAGAAGAAACTACCAGAAGCTGAGAAGTCTTAGAATGAAACTAAGGGCGGAGTCAATATAATTGACCAAATGTATAGATGCTACAGTGTCAGAGCTGGCACCCACCTATGGCCTGTGCATGTCTTTTACAATATTCTTGACCTTGCCATGATCAGTGCCCACACAGTGTTTAAGTTTCTTGCCTTTAAAAAGATTTCATGCTGAGACTTTATCCTCGGACTAGCAGATGAGCTTGTTGATCCCTACAAACTGCAGAGAGGAGCCAATCTCCCCTCGCATGCACTCACTACTGGCACTGGCCAATACAGAAACAGAAGGCATTGTCAAATATAGGTTTCCTGCAAACAACAAAAAGGGAAATAAAACATGAAACGTATGCTTAAAGTGCAACTAGTATGTGTGCAAAAGGTGCCAAGCAAAAACTCTTGTTGAACATCTGAAATGTGAGCCCATCCCAACTTAGACAATTCTGTCAACTTTTTGTTCCTAAATATTTCCAAATATTTATAATTATAGACTGAAGTTGTTTCTTCTTATGTCTCAGTTCCTTGATTGCAATAATCAAGAAAACATACAGAGCATTTTAGTCACCTGCTGCATTTTAGAATCTTTCACAAACACTCAGTACTTACCTTATTTATCTGTAAAAGTAAAAATAGCATTAGTATTCACATAAACAGTATGTTTTGACTGTTTCAATCTTTTTATAAAGAAAACCATTGTAACATTGTTACTTGTTTTAACAATGATTGATGAAAGACTGTGGAAATTCTTCTGTAAAATTTAAAATAAAAAAGTTTTTTTCTGAAAATTTAAGTTTGACAGTGTACTATTCATTTTAGAAACCAGATTATCCATTGGTTACACTTTAGAGTCTTGCTAAATGTATCATCAACATGGCAACACTCAAAACACCACCCAAATACTAATAAAATGATGGTTTCCTACTGAGGGTTAAAAATGACCCATGTTGTACTACCACGTGTACATCAAAGTCTGGTACTTCTATTGTTAAAATATTAAATATGTCGTCATACTTTGTAGAAAGTTGAAATCATTTGAAAGAATCTTATTCCAGCACTGAGACAACCACAGTGGTGATGAAGTCAAAATGTGGTGTGCCAAAGCGTTCCAAGAATATTTAATTTCAAAATGCGCATGAGCACGCACATGGGTACTCATGTGTCTGGGCATGTCTGTCTCCTCTTAAAGTCTAGGATTACATACTTTCTCTTGAAACATGGCTTCAGCATCATTAGCTTGCTATGTTTCTGTTTTGTAGCATAGGCCAATATTCTGTGTGCTGCCTCTTGTGATCCAGCTATGTGCTTTTGATTTTACATTACCTTGGTGATTGTGTGGACAGTTTCTGGTCCAGTAAATGGAGTTATCAAGCCTATCCTGATCAGTTTTTCAACTTGTCCATTGCCACTAATTCGTGAGTGACCAGGTACCCTCAGTAGGTTGACCATGTTGCTTTTCCCTAGTCTCACAAGGGCTTCATGGCATTCCACAGTGACTTTTGATCCTGTTGCAGGGGCTGATAGGGATTTCAGAGTTTTTTGGCTATCAGATTAAATGTAGATGCTACGATTCTTGTAGTGCCTGTGTAAATTCTCCTCCGTTCCCACTCTAATAGCAGATATTTCTCTCTGGAATAATGTGGCCAACTTCCCAATAGAAACTGCTCTTTCTAGTCTAGGTTGTATGCTGTATACAGGCTGATTATAATTAAAGTTTGACTTTCAAAATGATGGAAAAAAAAAAAAAAAAAAAAACCCTCACTGCTCAGAATGACATCAAATTTGAGTGAAGTATTGCAACCCTCTGGGCAGGGGTGCATGTCTGGTAACTGTATGGGTAGGCATGGTGGGGACTTGAAGGAATTAACTAAAATAAAGGATGAGAATGAGCCAAACTTTTCTAAGCAGTTTCCAAAATTCAAACATAAAGGAGATGTTCTATGTGTACATCTACATGTACATACATACTCCGCAAGACATCGTATGGTGTGTGGTGGAGGTAATGTGGACCAATATTAGTTGTTTCCTTTTCTATTCCACATGCAGATAAAGTGATGGAAAAATGACTGCCTTTGTGTCTCTGTATGAGCCCTAATTTCTCATATGTTATCTTCGTGATCCTTACACAGAATGTATGTTGGTGGCAGTAGGATTGTTCTGCAGTCAGCTTCAAGTGCAGGATCTATAAATTTTCTCAGTATCATTCATCGAGGAAAAAAAAAAGGTCGCCTTCAACTCAGTTCCTGAAGCATCTCTGTAATACTTGCGTGTTATCCAAACCCACCTGTAACAAATCTAGCAGCCTGTCTGAATTGCTTCGATATCTTCCTTTTATCTGAGCTAGTGTGGGTCCCAAACACTCAAGCAGAACTCAAAAATGGGTCACACTAGTGTGTGTTCTGTGGTCTCCTTTACAGATGAACCACACATCCCTAAAATTCTTCTAGTGAACTAAAGTTGACTATTCTCCTTCCCTACTACAATCCTCACATGTCCGTTAAATTTCATTTTGCTGTGCAACATTATGCCCAGATATTTAAGCAATGTGACTGTGTCAAGTAGGACAGTACTAATGCTGTATCTGAACAGTATAGGTTTGTCTTTCCAACTCATGTGCATTAACTTACATTTTCCTACATTTAGGACCAGCTGTCATTTATCATATGAACTAGAAATTGTATGTAAGTCATCTTATATCTTCCTACAGTCACTCTACTTGGACACCTTCCCATACACCACAGCATCATCAGCAAACTACCACAGACTGCTGCCCACCCTGTCGGCCAGATCATTTATGTATATAGAAAATATTAGTGGTCCTATCACACTTCCCTGTGGCACTCTGGACAGTACCCTTGTCTCTGATGAACACTTGCCAATTAAGGACAACATACTGGGTTCTATCACTGAAAAAGTCTTCGAGCCACTCACATATCTGGGAACCTATTCCCTATGCTCATACTTTCCTTAAGTCTGCAATGGAATACTGTTTCAAATGTTTATCCTACTTATTTCCTGGGGTTGTTTTCCAGATGACTGCCTAGATGTTTGGATGACACAAAGAAAATTGACTTTGTCCTCAATTATTTATAAGGGGATGATACCAATTGGGTAGCAGCCCATTCAAAAGAATTGTCTTTTTGGAGTGACTTCCAGGATAAATTTAAAAAGAAATATTGGTTGTCAAGTACTCGGGAAAAGTTGACTCTTGAGTTACCAGAAATTAGGTATTTCAGTAGTAGCTGGGATAGCTATAACAAATATACTAAATGGCAGCTAACAAGAGGGGGACCTGGCCGATTGAAATATGTTTAAGTTAAGCTTTTGTTTATGAAAGGAGATAAAGAAATATCAAACTTTCATCCAATTTCACTTTTGACAGCATTCCCAAAAATTGTAGAAAATGTGGTGTACAACCAGCTTCATAACCATCTTCCAACAAATAAAACATTTTCAAAGCCATAGTTCAGCTATCTAAAGTATTCTGATATTGAGAAGGCTACCTACACACACAGCAAAAATTTAGTTCATTCATTCGACAATATATTGCTGGCTAGTGGTTTATATTGTGATCACGAATAGGAATTTGACTGTGTAAATCAATATCTTTATAAGTAAATTAGAATTATAAAAGAAAATGCTGCAAAACTGTTCAAATGCTTTATCTCTGACATGAAACAGGTGGTGTCCATGGCAAAGATAGATGTATTAAGCTATCAGACATTATCAAACTGGTAATTAATTACGTGTGGTGTCCCAAAAGGTTCCAATTTTGGATCCTAACATTTCTTCTTCAATGACCTTTCATCAGTGACATTAGCAGGTGCCAAGTTCATTTTGATTGCAGATGATGCAAACACTGGAATAAATAGCAAATCAAGTATAATCTCAGAAAGATCAGTTAATGAAATTATCATGGACATTAATAAATTGTTCCTAGCCAATTGTTTGCCACTGTACTTTGAAAGAACACACTATATGCACTTTGCAACTTTTAAAGAGGTTTCGTGCCTGCATATGCCCAAAAGATGAGGAGGAGCAGATAGAAGACAGTGTTAAATTCTTGGTATTACAACTCGATAATAAATTCAACAGGAAGGTGCATAGCTCAGAACTGCTGATGTGCCTCAACAAATCTTTATTTGCAATGCGAATATTGTCAGAGACAGATGACGTAAAAATAAAAAAAAAAACTAGCATGCTATGACTACCTTCATTCCATGATGTCATACAGGATTATTTTTTGGAGTAACTCATCAAGCCAAGCTAAAGTTTTCGAAGTCTAAAAATGTTTAATAAGAATTATTTGACATATTGTAACATAGCAAGTTATTGCTGAATAATATTTATTGCAATATAGCATGCAGCTGTGTATCACGGTGGCTGTAGAATTCTGTCATTGCTATGAGTCACAGTGCAGCTGATGCCTCTAGCCATGAGAAAGGTCTCCAGTAACATCTAGTAGGAACGTAAACTGTTACCCCCTACGAATCTAAATAAACCATAGAAATTATCAGCCGATTTTGTTCAAACTTGGTATACCATCCTTTGTCATTAATAAAAGAATCCTATCAAAATTTCAGAATTTTATCTCATATAGTTCCAGAGATTGAGAAAATTACTTAAAAGTCAAAAAAACCAACACTTATGTTTCAAAACTCAGTTAGGAACAATAGCAGTTTGTCTTTTACTATCTTCTAAAGTCTTACGAGAATTCTCAGTAGGCCTATATAAAATCACTTTATCTGCTAATTATTTTTGTTGTGTGTATACATGGGACTGAATGAGAGAGTGTCTGTGGGACATACGTAAAAACATAATACTATTTTATGTAGAAACTTATGAAAATGGATCGTGGGAAAATTGTGGTGCAACCACGAAGCTGATGACGTATGTCGATGTGTGCTTGCTTTTGTACGAGAGCATTGTCGATGGGTACCGTGCTGGATCAATGACATAGCAATTGCTATCCAGGGCCGACGACGGGCTGCAATGATTTAAATGACACCCTTCACAGACTAATCTTATCACTTTTAAGCATCTCTGTGCTAAGGCACACTACCTTAGTAAGCAGAGTAAAAAGGAATGCTGGGAATGCTATGTTTCCTCCCTGGGGTGTATGCCTCTTCATCCCAGATTTGTTCTAAGCTCCGTAGGCTTCTGGGCTGCCAGCAACACTCAAGTGTTCAGGGTCTTATCCTAAAGGGTGCTCAGTGGACTGATCCCTCAGTCCTTGCAGGACACCGTGTGACACACTTTGCAACAGCATCAGCATCCTCTTCCTACGAGGTGCATTCAAGTTCTAAGGCCTCCGATTTTTTTTCTAATTAACTACTCACCCGAAATCGATGAAACTGGCGTTACTTCTCGACATAATCGCCCTGCAGACGTACACATTTTTCACAACGCTGACGCCATGTTTCCATGGCAGCGGCGAAGGCTTCTTTAGGAGTCTGTTTTGACCACTGGAAAATCACTGAGGCAATAGCAGCACGGCTGGTGAATGTGCGGCCACGGAGAGTCTTTCATTGTTGGAAAAAGCCAAAAGTCACTAGGAGCCAGATCAGGTGAGTAGGGAGCATGAGGAATCACCGAAGTTCGTAGGATGCACCTGTTACCGTAGTGCCCTTTAGAACGCAATGGATAAGGATTACGCTCTCGCTGTCCCAGAACATGGACACCATCATTTTTTCAGCACTGGCGGTTACCCGAAATTTTTTTGGTGGCTGTGAATCTGTGTGCTTCCATTGAGCTGACTGGCACTTTATTTCTGGATTGAAAAATGGCATCCACGTCTCATCCATTGTCACAACTGACGAAAAGAAAGTCCCATTCATGCTGTCGTTGCGCGTCAACATTGCTTGGCAACATTCCACACGGGCAGCCATGTGGTCGTCCGTCAGCATTCGTGGCACCCACCTGGATGACACTTTTCACATTTTCAGATCGTCATGCAGGATTGTGTGCACAGAACCCACAGAAATGCCAACTCTGGAGGCGATCTGTTCAACAGTCATTCGGCGATCCCCCAAAACAATTCTCTCCACTTTCTCGATCATGTCGTCAGACCGGCTTGCGCAAGCCCGAGGTTGTTTCGGTTTGTTGTCACACGATGTTCTGCCTTCATTAAACTGTCTCACCCACGAACGCACTTTCAACACATCCATAACTCCATCACCACATGTCTCCTTCAACTGTTGATGAATTTCAATTGGTTTCACACCACGCAAATTCAGAAAACGAATGATTGCACGCTGTTCAAGTAAGGAAAACGTCGCCATTTTAAGTATTTAAAACAGTTCTCATTCTCGCTGCTGGCGGTAAAATTCCATCTGCCGTACGGTGCTGCCATCTCTGGGACGTATTGAAAATGAACGCGGCCTCATTTTAAAACAATGCGCATGTTTCTATCTCTTTCCAGTCCGGAGAAAAAAAATCGGAGGCCTTTGAACTTGAATGCACCTTGTATTCTGCTGCTCTTCTCCAGCAGGAACGATGAGGTGAAGGAACCCCTTCTGTTTCAACCCTCGCCAAGCTGAAGCCTATAATGAACGTTTCATTGAAGGGGAATTCTTGCAGGCTCTTACCTCTTCATATGACCCAGCCCAAGGCCTGGATTCCATCCAAAACCAGATGATCACCGCTTGGACATTACCTAGAGACATCATCTACTCAGGACAATTCAACTGCATTTGTCTCATGGGTGTCTTCGTCTTGCAATGGCGAGACAGCATAGTTATCCCTGTACTTAAGCCTGGCAAGAACCCAATATCTCTCAACAGCTACTGACCGATCAGCCGGACTAACTTACTTTTTAAACTGCTAGAGAGGATTGTTAGCTTTCAGTTATGTTTGGTACTCAAATCTTGGGACCTTTTGTCTCCGTATCAGTGTGGCTTCTGGGAAGAGCGGTCTACAACTGATCATGTACTCAAATTGGAAACAACAGTCCGACAGGGTTTTTCTAAACGCCGAAACTGTATCGCGGTCTTCTTTGACCTACATAAGGCATATGACACAGCTTTGTGCCATCATATGTTAGTTATCCTCCATGACTGGGGATTTTGTGGCCCCCTTCTGATTTTTATCCCACCGGCTCGTCCAGCTTAGAGTTGGCACTTCAGTCAACACCCCTCGAATCCAGGAGGATGGTATCCCACGGGGTTCTGTGTTCAGGGTCACACTCTTCATCACCATCAATGGGCTTATAACCTCTTTGGGCATCTGGTTACGCTGGCATTGTATGTTGATGATTTTTGCATCTGGTTCAGCTCCCACGCACTTCAATGCGAGATGCTTAAAATAGTTTTCACAGCGAAACTTTGTATCAAAACTGGCAGAAAATCCAAAGAGATTCTGATTGTATGTGAAGTATGCTAGTGACAACACAATCAGTGCCTTCTTTGTGTGATAGTAATAGAGATACTACCGAAGATAGTGCTGCCAAAGCAGAGTTACTAAACACAGCCTTCAGAAAACCTTTCACAAAAGAAGATGAAGTAAATATTCCAGAAGTCGAATCAAAAACAGCCTCCAACATGAGTAACATAGAAGTAGATAGCCTCAGAATAGTGAAGCAACTTAAATCACTTAATAAAAGCATCTTTTGGTCCAGACTGTGTAACACTTCGGTTCTTTTCAGAGTATGCTGATGCAATAGCTCCATACTTAACAATCATATACAACTCTTCGCTCGACAAAAGATCTTTACCTGAAGACTGGAAGTTTGCAAAGGTCACACCAATATTCAAGAAAGGTAGTAGGAGTAATCCACTAAATTACTGGCTCATATCATTAATGTCAATATGCAGCAGGATTTTGGAACATATATTGCATTCGAACATTGTGAATTACCCCGAAGAAAATGGTCTATTGACACATAGTCAACATGTATTTAAAAAATATTGCTCTTGTGAAACACAACTAGCTCTTTATGTGCACAAAGTGTTAAGTGCTATCGACAAGGTATTTCAAATTGATTCTGTATTTCTGGATTTTCAGAAGGCTTTTGACACTGTACCACACAAGCAGCTTTTAGTGAAATTACATGCCTATGGAATATTGTCTCAGTTATGTGACTGGATTTGTGATCTCCTGTCAGAGGGGTCACAGTTCATAGTAACTGACGGAAAGTCATTGAGCAATACAGAAGTTATATCAGGCATTCCCCAAGGTAGTGTTATAGGCCCTTTGCTGTTCCTTATCTATATCAATGATTTGCAAGACAATCTGAGCAGCCATGTTAGGTTGTTTGTAGGTGACACTGTCATTTGTCAACTAGTAAAGTCATCAGAAGATCAAAACAAAGCACAAAACAATTTAGAAAAGATATATGTATGGTGTGAAAATTGGCAGTTGACCCCAAATAATGAAAAGTGTGAAATCATCCTCATGAGTGCTAAAAGGAATCCATTAAACTTCGGTTACACGATAAATCAGTCAAATCTGAAGGCTGTAAATTCAACTAAATAACTAGGTATTACAATTACAAACGACTTAAATTGGAAGGAGCACATAGAAAATGTTGTGGGAAAGGCTAAACAAATACTACATTTTATTGGCAGAACACTTAGAAAATGTAACAGATCACGAAGGAGACTGCCTACACTACACTTGTCCGTCCACTTTTAGAGTACCGCTGTACGGTGTGGGATCCTTACCAGATAGGATTGATGGAGTCCATCGTAAAAGTTCAAAGAAGGGCAGTACATTTTGTATTATCTCAAAATAGGGGAGAGAGTGTCACCAAAATGATACAGGATTTGGGATGGCCTTCATTAAAACAAAGGCATTTTTCATTGCAGAGGAATCTTCTCTCAAAATTCCAATCACCAACTTTCTCCTCCAAATGCAAAAATATTTTGTTGATGTCGACCTGCATAAGGAAAAATGATCACCATGATAAAATAAGAGAAATCAGAGCTTGTACAGAAAGATATAAGTGTTCGTTCTTTCCTCGCGCAATACGAAGTTGGAATAATATAGGATTGTGAAGGTGGTTTGATGAACCCTCTGCCAGGCACTTAAATGTGATTTGCAGAGTATTGATGTAGATTTAGATTAGGACCTCTCCGTTTGGTGCCATAACAACCCTCAGTCAGTCAGTCGCCCTGGATTCCTTCCGTACATGCAGTGGGAGGCTCATAACGATTTGTGTGATAGCAATCATTTTCAAAACTTCTCGTCTTTTCTCCAGCATCACTTGCCTGGATGCCCTCCCAGGTGGGCCTTTTCGAATGTCAATTGAGATGCTGTTTCCTCAGCTGTCATCCCAACTGTTTCACCACACAGTGGCATTGATGAGTGCATATGAGTTTTGACTGACACCATCCTTTCACCAGCTGTTTCAGCAATTCCTTCTTTCTTGGCTTCTCCCAAACAGAAGACTGCCCCTTAGTGGACCTCAGAAATTGCTACGGTTATTAAAGCCTGGTTAAGTCCCATAGTGCTCAGAGCCATTAAAGCCTGTCATCATGTCTTTCAGCACTACAAATGGCATCCATCTCTCGACTGCCTCTTGGCCTTTAAGTGACTTCAAGCCCAGGACCATTATCTTCTTAAATGACAGAAGCAGATTTGTTGGAAGTGATATGTCGCTGCCATATGGTGACATACTCCATCTTTGCAGGTATGGGCAAAGCTCAGGTGTATTTTTGGCCTCAGCGTCAGTCCACTACCCAACCTGTTCCATCTTCTCAAACAGAGTCTGGAATGACTCCCTGTATCCTCCACTCTCCACTGTGTGGAGCCATGTAATACCCTTTTTAGTGAGTGGGAATTCGCCATGGGCCTTGCACTCTGCCTTGACACAGCTCCTGGACTGGACCAGTTGCACAATGAAATGCTTCAACACTTATTGGTGGCTAGCCAGTGTCATATCTTGTCATTTTTAAATGTCTGTGGAGCGAAGGGGAATTTCTTTCCCAGTGTCGAGAAAGTGCCTTCTTTCCAGTTTTGAAATCAGGTAAACTGCCTCTTCAGATGTACAGCTATCATCCGATCAATTTACCCAATGTCCTCTGCAAGTTACGTGAATGTATGGTGTGTTGAAGGCTGTATTGGATCCTTGAATCCAGGGACTTCATGGCTTCAGTACAGGGTGGTTTTTGCTAAGGCCGCTCTACTGCAGAGAATTTAGTGCCTGCTACCTGAATGGCCTTTGCCCACCAGCAACAGCTTTTTGCAGTCCTCTTCAATCTGCATAGATCTTATGATACCACAAGGTGCAACCACATTCTTGCCACATTACATGAGTGGGGCCTCCATAGCCCATGCCTGATTTTTATGTGGAACTTTCTTTCATGTATCATTTTTCAGGTACATGTTGGTGCCTCCTGTAGCACCTCGCATCTGCAGGGGAATGGGATTCTGCAGGGTTTTGTTGTGTCCCCCTCTCATTTTAGTGGCTGTCAGTGGTCTGATGTTGGCTGCTGGATCTATGATATCCCCCCACTTTGCATGCTGATTATTTTTGCATTTATTTCTGTTCTTCCGCAATGGACATTGCTGAATGCAGACTGCAGGGAGCAGTATGCTGGGTGCAATCTAGGGCTCTCACTTATGGCTTCCATTTTTTTGCTGCCAACACCTACTTTATTCATTTCTGTCATTGCCATACTCTCCATCCCCGCTCGTATCTGTACCTTCATGGTCAGTCCAAGAATGTAGTGGACTTTCATATTTTTTGGACTGGTCTTTGATGCCCAGTTGACATGACTTACCCGTCTTTATCGACTATGGCAGACATGTCGGTTCCACCTCAGTGCTCTTCCATGCCTTAGCACCACCAACTGGGGTGCAAGCTTCTCTACTGTGATACAGCTCTACACAACATTTGTCCAATCCCTTCTAGATTACAGGAGTCTCGCATGTGGCTCAGCACCACTTTCGACATTACAGATGCTGGACCTGATACACCATTTTGGGGTATGACTGGCAACTAGTGCCTTTTGGATTAGCCCCATGCTCAGCCTCCTAGTAGAGGCAAGAGTTCCACCATTGGGATTTCAGGTTCTGTGCTAACAACAATCAACCACTTGTATGTTATACATTCGCTGCTCCCCAGAGCACCCGAACTACTGTCTCCTCTTTCCAGATATGAAGACTCACCTCCTGCAGTGGTGGCCCAGATCTGGGGCTACATTTGCCATCTGCATCTGGTCCCTTTTTTTTCTGAACTCAGCTTTCCTGTCTACCACCTCTTCTCCAGGCCCAATCACGTACAACTCCGTGGTGCAATTCTGCTCAATTTTCAGTGTGTTTCAGGGTTCAGAAGTAGTCTATACTGATGGCAGCCGGTCACGCTGGCTTTGCTCACATTTTAGTGGGATGTAATGAACTCCACTCCCTACCCGATGGCTGCAGTGCTTTCACTGTGGAGTTGGTAGCCATCTCTGATGCTCTTTAACATGTGCATTCCTGCACTGGTGAGCCTTTCCTGATCTGTAGCAGTTCTTTGAATACTTTACAAGCTTTTGACCAGAGTTACCCTTGTCATCCATTGGTCCTGACTATCCAGGATTCCCTTTTTTTCCCTAGGACAATGTGGATGCTAATCAGTGTTTGTCTGGATCCCAGGCTGTGTTGGGATCCCAGTGAATGAACTCCCTACCAGGCTTGCCAAATTGAGATCAGTACTCTGGAATCAGACCTTTGATCAGTATTGCACTGTCAATTCGAAGGATTCGGAATATGGAATGGCATACTCTGACATTTCACTGACAACCAACTTCACAAAGTACAACAAATAGCACTCAGAAACAATAACAAACATGGTCAGAATGATGAGTATTGAAGTAGATTCAGGGTAAACAGTAGAAGCAGGAAATAACTTACAAGGAATAAAGGAAACCTGTGCATTATCTCTGCACAGTGCAAAAAAAGATTATGGCATTTAAATGCCAGATTGCACATTGTGTCGGGAAAACCATCATAGCTCACGAAAAAATTGTCATATTTGTATGAAACAAAAACTGTTTTACACAGGAAATAGTGGGCACCTCAAGTATGGAAAAATCTAAAAATCGATTCTTTCAGCCCGTTTGCCTTCCATCTCCCCTTAACTCAATTGAAGATCAAGCTCAAGGCATAACTGGTTAATTCATCTGCATTGCTGGTTAGTCAAACTAGCTCTTATCCTAATTTAGCTAAATGCTTTAAGGTAAAGAGATGGGAATAGCTAACCCTCCCTCTTTGTGGTATTGTACTCATTCTAAGAGTCATTTGAAAGTGATTTATTGTATTTGAACTTACTGGTTCTTTTTTCAGATACATGAAATGAAACTACATAAGAGAATAAGACTGTCATCCAAGAAGATCAAGTTTGAAAAAGGGCTTCTGAGTGTGACACACTGAGGAATTTCAGTATGTATTTGAAGACGAAAAGAAACAATACCTAACAGCAAACAAACAGGATGGTGAAGAACCAAATACGTTGCTTTACTGCTGGAAATTATTGTGTATAAATATCCCAACCTTTATGGACTGGCATATAAGATTTTATTCATTGCTGCTGTTAGTCTACTTTGAGAAATTAGCTCAGAAGTCCACATGAAGTGTAAACAGTTGCAATAACACTTCATAGCTACAAACAATCCTTAGCAAACAGTGTCTTGAAGAATGCAGAAATTAGTGGCCAAAAGGTGGTTATAGTGAGACTGAATACCATGCCATTCAAAGAAGTAGTGTTGGCAGCAATTGAACTTTGTATACCAAGCAAATTAATAAGGGACTGAAGAAGTCCCAAATGGTACATAAAACAGATCAGTACACTGTTGCAGACGCAGTGAAAAAAGCATGCCTGATTTAAAAGGGACATAAAATCTCCAAAATGGCAACATTTTTGAGCTGCTCGAAACTTGGTGCAGGTTTCAATGTGAAATGCTTTCAGTAGTTTCCACAACAAAACTAAATCTGGCTGAAAATCCAAAGAGGTTCTGTTCATATGTAAAGTATACCAGAAGTGAGTCATACTCAGTACCTTCATTGTTTGATGTCAGTGATACTGTTACCAACAACAGTTTAACTAAAGTGGGTTACTAAACACAGTTTTCCAAAATTTCTTCGCAATAGATGTTGTTGCAAGTATTATGGAATTTGAATCGCGGCCAGCTGCCACCACGAGTAATTTGGAAGTAGATACTTTGGTGTAGTGAAGCAACTTGGGTCATTTAAGAAAAGCAAATCTTCTGGTCCAGACTTTATAACAGTTAGGTTCTTGTCGGAGTATCCTGACGAAATAACTCAATTTTTAGCAGTCATATACAACTGCTTGCTTGACAAATAATGCATATCTGAAGACTGGAAAATTGCACAGTTTGTACCAATAACTAAGAAAGGAAATAGAAGTAATCTGCTGAATTATAGACCCATATTATTGACATAGATTTTTATCAGGTATTTGGAATGTATGCTGTGTACCAACATTACGAGATATCTCATAGAAAATGATCTGTTGACACACAACCAACACGAAGTCAGCAAATGTGAAACACAACTGGCTCTTCATTCACACAAAATAACTATGCTATTGACAGGGTGTGTAAAGCTGACTCCTTAATTATAGATTTGCAGAAAGCTTCACAATTACAAACACTTCAGATTGGAAGTAACATAAAAAATGAAACTGATGGGGAAGGTAAACTGATGACTATTTTATTGGTAGAATGCTTACATGATGTAATAAATCTACTGTACTTCCTCATCATGTCCTGGAGTATTGCTGCGTGGTGGGGGATACTTATCTAATTGTATATATGGAAGACATTGAGAAAGTTAAAGGAAGGCGTAACTTGTTAGAGGTTGCACAGAATTATTAAGGTATTGATTTTTAACACGTGCTATTCAAGAATGGACCTATCAAGAAATATGAGAAGCATTCAATAAGTAACGCAACACATTTTTTCCTCAGCCAGTTTCAGGTGAAAAGCTGTTGACTTTGTGGTGGGACATCATGGAATATTCCCACTTCAGTACCTATAGTTTCATGAAGTTCAAATAGGTGGTGCCACTATACATAGCCTTCAGAATGATGTCTGAAACAGAGGTGCAGTCCAAGCAGAGAGCTGCCACTGAGTTTCTTGTGGCGGAGAACCTAAGCATTGCTGATATTCTTAGGCACTTGCAGAATGTGTACGGAGACCTAGCAGTAAACAAAAGCACCGTTAGTCATTGGGCGAGGCGTCTGTCATCATCATAGAAAGGTTGCGCAAACTTGTGCGATCTCCCACGTCCCAGGCAACTGCACCCAGCTGTGACTCCTGCAGTGTTGGAACGTGTGAACACACTCATCCCAGGTGATAAGTGGATCACAATAAAACACCTCGCTGCACAACTAGACGCCTCTGTTGGTAGTGCTGACACACTTATTCACTAGTTGTGGTACTCAAAAGTGTGTGCCCCCTGGGTTCCTCACCGCATGACAGAAGGCCGTAAAGAGCAATGAATGAACATCTGTGCAGAATTGCTTGCACTTTAAGAGGCTGATTGTGTCTTTTTTTTTTTTTAGATCATCATCACAGGGAATGAAACATGGGTTCATCTTTCTCTTTGAACTGAAAACAAAATGGCAATCTGTGGAGTGGCACCACACCAACTCTCCTCTGAAGAAAAAGTTCAAAACCACACCCTCAACTGCTAAAGTCATGGCGATAGTCTTCTGGGACTCTGAAGAGACCATTCTGTTTTCTGTCCTCCCTCATGGTGCAATGAACAATGTGCTAAACTCAGGAAATTAAAGAGGCAACTGCAGCGTGTTCATCACCACTAAAGTGCAAACGAACTTCTCCTTCTCCATGAGAACGCAGGGCTTTACAAGTTTGTGCACCTGAGAGGAGCTCACTGAACTTCCAATGGACTGTTCTTTGTCATCCACCCAGCAACCTGGATCTCGCACCTTCCGACTTCCACCTGTGGCCTAATGAAGGATGCAATCCACAGGGAGCAGTACATTAATGATTGGGCTGTTACTGATGCAGCAAGACGTTGACTATGGCGTTGACCAGTAGAGTGGTGCTGTGCAGGCCCCTAAATAAAACCAACCTGCTTTCAGATATTTGTGTTGTGTTTCTTATTTAACACTCCTTTTAGTGTGAAAGTGGTTCTGTGAACCCTCTACCAAACACTTAAGTGTGTATTGAAGAATAGCCACATAGATATAAATGTAAATTTATTGCCTTGGCAGAAAATGATTTAAGTCATGCGGTACTTGCCATTTCAGAGAGTACAATAACTGCTCAAAATTTGAAGGACAGTCTACTTATATACAATTATTTGGTATGTTTCTCACCAAAATTGTTTGTTATAAAATTGCATATTTTTATTTAATGTAAGTACAGGATGAACAATTCTCTCAGAAAGCTTACAAGAAACAAAACCTTCCTGCTTCATGCTTCTTGATCCTGTTACCCAAATAAGATATTTTGTGGTAGTTATGTTCATAATGGATGTAGGTTTTTTAATTATATTTTACGAAATCTTTTGTATGGAAATATAAAAGTACACGTGACTGCTTATGCTGTAGCAAACTAGCTCTTGCAGCTTTAGTGTATCATATACACTTGGGTAGATTACTTTAAATGTTATGAGCCTGCAAGAATTGGATGAGATGAATGCTGCTGACGTAGCTCACGGAGTGACTTTTGTGGCATTGGCCACACTGCATCTCAGGAGCTATGGGTTGGGCTGGATGGGATTGCGGGGCCAGCCCGGGCGCATGATGGACTGACTAAGACTTAGGCGGAGTAGTGAGCAACACCTGGTGGGTTGTGGTGGGTTAGCAGTCTGCAGCGCATAGGTCTGCCTGCCAGGGAAGGATCTTGAACAAGGTTGGGGAGTGTGTCTGTCTTTGGGGTTAGCCTTCAGGGTCTGTCTTCTTTCTTTCTCAGGCTCTGGCATTCCTAGGCTTACCTTTCCTTTCTTACTGCCCCACCAGGGGCACAATTCTATCCTCCCTCAATCCACATTCAATAGTTCCTTCACGTAAACCCTTCTTGTGTTAGTATACTTAAACCTGCTTTCATAGGATTGCTTGAGATGTAGCAATGCTCAAGTAATCCAATGTCAACTTCAGAAAAGAAACAAATAATTTTCTGAATTCTGGGTTGAAAGATAATTAATGCAGTGCTACACAAAATATGAAAGGTGTAAAGACTGCATCGTAATTAAAATGGCTAAGAGTTTAAACCTAGGTACTACCACATATTCATTTACTTACGATATATATTCATTGTGACATTTTTAGCCAAAGCTGGGGAATATGTGGTGCAACATATCACTTCAGCAGACTAATGTGTAACTCTACGTCTATGTAGCCAATGAACAATGATCAGAATAATAGTTTTTTAATTAAGAAAAGAAAACTGTGTGTGTGTGTGTGTGTGTGTGTGTGTGTGTGAGTGAGTGAGTGTAGTGTCCATCTGTGTAAGTGTTACATAAAACATATGTTCAAGGTGAGACTTCGATTGGAGTATTACCACATGTTGCAATACCTGCAAACAGTTTGTGTAACATCTTTAGCACATTGCACCACCAAGAAAATGCATGTGCCATGACAATGCTAAAAATGACATTGCATCAGAACCCAAAACTTATCGCTATCTGCCAAAACTGTTTGTAGTCGGATGTCTGATATCAAACTGAAGAGACAAGCAATGTTTCCTATTACTAACTGTTGGAGTATTGTACATTTGGGATACAATTTAAGCATTTGAGAAAAGAAGTGTGGTGTCTCACTTTGTAGAAAGTTGAAATTGCTTGAAACATTCTCAGGTTCGAGCACAGACACAATTGAACCAGTGACAGTTAAAATGTTATAATTTGATGTGGTCCAAGAAGAAGATTTAATTTCAGGCATAGCAGTATTCAGTTTCAAATCTAAACACACACACACACACACACACACACACACACACACACACTAAAGGGAATATTGTGGCACTTTACAGTGGTTTGCTGAGTACATATGTAGATCCAGCTGGGATTTCTATGAATGCTTCTTACTCCTCTAAAATTGCTCTTATCGGTCATGGTGCACCATTAAGTATCAGTTTTGTTCAACTTGAGAAATGAGCATCTGTTGATAAAGTGTGTGAAATGGCGAACAGCAGTAATAATGAAAATACCATATAGTCTGTGTGTGTTGATTTTTGAAAAAGGAAGAAACCTCCCACTCTTCTACACATAAAAATATAGTATGGTGTCATATGATTATCAAAGTCAATGTAAAAGACTGTGAAATGGAACACAACTTAGAAACTCCAGCTCCCTTCAGACCATCTTGATGTTCAATGCAGGTACTACAGTGCATAAGAATTTAGAAAAAATCAATTCAGTTGTTCGCAGCCAGTGGGGCCTGCACTGCATCACATCCTCTTTAGTTGCTGCCATCTCACTGTTGAGGTAAAGTGCCACAAGTGGTGGGCGTTACATAGGGGGTGACTAAGCTGATAGCTTGACTGAGATGGTCCTCCTCCTCATCCAGCCACTCCAGCAATATTAAATGGTTCTAATTCATTTACAAATTGAGCACTGTCCTTTGACATTTAGATACTGCATCTAGCAAGAGGAACTGCTGTATATTACTCAAAGTGACACATTTTACCTGATTGTTTATATTCAGATAAGAGCCCAGAGGTTAGTTTACAATCACCCCTCTCTGTTATTTTAAGAGACACAGAGATTAATTTGCTGTTAATGAATAGATTTTGTTCAATGTTCAGTCTGCTTGCAACATTATAAGGGAGGAGTTTTCTGTGAGTTACCAGGGTTGCTATTTGGTAATGTGCCAGGCTACTTACCAAAGGTCTTGGGTTCAATCCCCAGTCAGTCCAAGGGTTTTCGTGTGTCACATCACTTCTTTCACCTCTGAAATGTTTGTTAATATGAGAAATGCTAAGTTGGACTGTGGTTCGGAGTCCACATAGGAGTGTAGGTTCATCTATAACTGGCTGGGTATGTCAGTTCAGGGGACAGAGACAGGCAAAGGCAAACCACATCCAAAAGCACCTGCCTAGTAAAGCACTGCTGTGTTCAAACCAACCTTATGAATGATCACAGCTCATATAAGTGATCAGCCAGGCACATTTTTCTTATATTATCCTTTAGTCTATTAATTAATCTAGGTTTTCCTGAGTGAGGTGGTGCAGCGGTTAGCACATTGGACTCCCATTCAGGAGGACAAAAGTTCGAACACGTGTCTGATCATCCTGATTGAGGTTTTCCGTACCGTATTTACTCGAATCCAAGCCGCACTTTTTTTCCGGTTTTTGTAATCCAAAAAACCGCCTGCGGCCTAGAATCGAGTGCAAAGAAAGCGGAAGTTCTGAAAATCGTTGGTGCGTGCCGCCACAACTTACTTCTGCCGTCGAATATGTGTAGCGCTACACAGGCATGCTTTTTAGGCACAACGATAAATACTGGCACCAAATCCTCTGCGTCAGTAAATAAATTACAAAAAAAGGTGGAAGACGAGCTTTTTTCTCCGTCCCGAATTTCGACCACTGCATTTTCATACATTATCCAACAAAGTAAATACAAATTGTGTATTGTTCATCTTCGAATGTAGCAGCTTTTCAATGTACTACGAAAATCCGACTGGCAAGACTGTTTGCAATGTTTGTCAATATGGCCAATTCTACGTTTTGAATTTTTTCCTACCTGTGAGAAGAGATGGTTGCTAATGGGAACTTTTATGAATTGTGAATCACATGCAGTATTCTCTTCACCGTAGGAATAATACGAATATAAACATTTTGCCATGTATTCTTTCGTGTTTGCTGCTATCTAATTTAAATCCTGTCTGCCTAATAAATTACGAAACTAGGGTGAGACAACAGCAAACGCGGGAGTATACACATATCATGTCACGTTTATATTCGTATTATTCTTATGCCTAATAGTGATACAGTCAGAAATGAAGCACAGCAATTGACTAGATTTTTAAATCTAAGATGACTCTAATTTCTGTACAGAATGTAATGTACCAAAGAGGCGCCTGCAAAGATTTTCAAACGGAGAAAAATTTTCACTAACTCTCGTTCAGAACATCTATCATGCGCAGTAGTAGTAGTAGTAGTAGTAGTAGTAGTTTATTCATCTCGAGACAATGTACATTGCATGGATTATTAAGGTTCTTGTTGATCATTATCAAAGAAAGCAGCAGTGTAAGTAACAACAAATAGCAATCTCTTGCCATTGTTTCGCTAATGAGACGATTCCTCTCTTTTTTTTTTGATTGTAAGCGGCGTTAGTGCGCACAAAAGCAAGCCATGCCGCGAGCGGCGACAGACCGTAAACACGCACTATCTGAATGCGACAAACAATGCATGACACAGTACAGTAATGCATTTTCAGCTTAGAGTGACGTAAACACTTATAACAAAGAAAACGGCGCTTATCAGATCAAAGAAAAATAAGCAATCAAACCAGACGAAGCACGTGAAAAAGGAAGGGTACCCGTATAAATACGGACGGAGCGCCTGACGCATATCAATGGCTACCTGCTAAAGCTTAACTGCTAAGGTTACGACTCGAACCAAACTACTGTAGCGGCATACATTCGACCTAAATTGTGTCTCATATTACAATGCACCAACTTTGTTTCGATTTGGAGACGCGGCCTAAAACTTTTCTCTCCCCCTCAATTTCGAGTCTCAAATTTCAGGTGCGGCTTAGATTCGGGAAATTTTTTTTCCTTGAAATTGAGTCTCATTTTTCTGGTGCGGCTTAGATTCGAGTAAATACGGTAATTTCCCTAAATCACTCCAGGTAAATGTCGAGGTATTTCCAGCGAAAGGGCACAACCAATATCCTTCCTTTTTCTTGAACAACATTAGCTTGTACTCCATGTCTGATGATCCCATTGTCAGTGGGACATTAAACTTTAATATTCCTTCCTTCCTTAATGTAGTTTTTAGGAGTACATTTTAGAATAATACCCACTGTTACCTTGTTTCATTTTGTCTGGTTCAAAGTGAGAAAGATTGTAAGATAATTGTAATATGAAGAAAGCATTGTTGTTGATTTTTTGTTGTTGATTCATTCTTTACATTTCAACCATATTAATCACAGATTATTTCAACAAGAGCACTGTTAATGAGTGTCAAAGTTACACAATTACCTGTGATCTGTTCAACTCCAGTCTGGATACTGAGTCATCCATAAACCTTTATCATATCACAGATAGCTTGTTTCATTCGCATGTGTAACCACATATCACTGTTGTTTCTTTGTTATGAACATTTGTGTTTTCACTAGAACAATTGACATCTGTTTATTCTTTTCAATAATTCCTAATGTTGCCTTAAACACACACAGTTTGGCAATGAACTTTTCTCTTGCTACTCATTTTGGGACCAAGAACCCATGTGATGGAGCACACTTCATATTTGATGGTATTTGTCAGTTTCAAACCTATTTCCTGTGCAAAACACTGTAGCTATAACTTACTTTAAAACATTTATTCATTCATGTCTGTTGCATGAATTTTCATAACAGGGACAGGTCTTGAGTTTGGCCCCGTGTATGCTCCACTTAACGCAGAATAATGAAAACCTAGGTTCTTTTACGCTATACATGTTTCAGCTTTTGTCTTGCTTTCATAGACACATCTTGACTGTCGTAGCAGATAGAGTGATTTGCATTCTGTCATAAATCAAGTACATAATACTTTACTTTCTTGCTTTCCAGTGCCGCCTTTATTTGTTATTGAGTTCCTTCATCGTGTTGTGGACACCTTTGAAGATTATTTCGGTGAATGCACAGAATCAATTATAAAGGAACATTATGTAGTGGTATATGAGGTGAGTGAGAAGGAAAAAACTGGGTTGGTCATAGATTTTCTCTATGCTTTTAATAACATATTTATTCTGTTTTTTCAGTTGCTTGATGAAATGTTGGATAATGGGTTTCCATTAGCTACTGAATCTAATATTTTGAAAGAGCTGATAAAACCACCAAACATTTTGAGAACAATAGCCAACACTGTAACGGGAAAGTCAAAGTAAGATACATGCATTTTTTATATATAGCATTATTTACTCTTCATTAATTGGATGTTGGATGAAATTATCACTCGTGGAGTAACTTCTGTGATCAGTTAATGTTATGAGAGAGCTCATGACATTAGTAATGAAAGCACCTTCACAATAATTAACAACACAGTTTTGTTGGCTTGCTTTAATTGTATTGTTGTTTTGAGGATAGGCATTGGTTATTATGGATTGCTGATTATACATTTGTACATCTTCTGGAAACCATCTGGTTCTGTCCTTTGCTTTGTACAATTGCCACACGTCATTATTTTTGCCCCACGATATGGTGTACACACCATCTCTTCACTGTTCTTCTCTTGAGGTGCTTCAAAAAATGGGAAACAGACCTCTAATTGTATTTACTTCCATTAAGAGTAGTTGTGTGTTCATTATTAATGTTTGAGTGAACTGCCAGACTGGTAAGCATGACATTTGTATGGTTAATCCTGACTGTGGACTACTTGTATTATGGGGAACAGTTGCCCATGACATTAGTATTTTCATTGTTCACAATTAAAGTGCACTATTTCAGCTTGCAGTCTCTGTATGCTCAGAGCCTAGTCTCGCCAGTCTCTGCTGCTGCCTATTTAAGTGAAAACTCCTCACTGGAGCCTGTTGTCAGGTGCAAGTGGACTTTACTAGGGTAGAAAGAAGAGCAAATACATGAGTTCACAAGTATGAAAGAGGACTTGTGGCATTGATGCTTGAACAATTGTTGGCTATGATGATTACTATATACTGATACAGTGATTGATGAGTTAGCAGTAGTGATTGATGGGTTAGCAGTGAAAATTATTCTGTTTATAAATCCTTTTGATGAGTTACCAAGTCTATTAAAGACAGTACAAGAAAACAGGTTACAAGGATGAAGTATATTTGCTAAGTGTTGGTTAATTATTGACATAAATTTTCATCGGTCTTCTCAGAAGTTACAGAAATGAATCATAAGCTTCACAATGCTCTAGTAATCCTAAAATGCAAGTTGCTGTGACCAAAAAATTCACAAATAGTGCATTTTTTGGTTGTAGGGCTATAATGTTGACATTTCTCTGTGACCTGTTTTTGTGTGTTGGAGCACACGTTTTCTCAAGGTGGAGGATCAATAAACTAGAATACAAATCTTTTGTTTGCGTTAGATGATCATTGCACATTTTTCATTGGAATCATGGACTGCAAAAATCAAACTTTTTCCAAATATCACTCTTCTTCTTATGGAGCACATTTGCAGTTATATACAATGCATCACATAATTTTCGTCTTACGCCTTCCGCAGTCTCTCAAAATGCAGATTTGTTATAGGCAGTCTGATCCTGAGAGTCATCAGTGATTTACGTCTTACCCGTGCTACTTGACAACAGCAAAATCACACAATCACAACTAGCCTCGCAGTATTGCATGCTTCAGTGAGAGGGAACAATTCAACGAGTGGGAAGTGACTGCAGTCCTGCTGTTCTTGAACTCGTCAGTTGCAGAACTGTAGAGGTAAGGAAGGAAGCAAGCCAGTATAGCACTGATGGAAAAATGGCACCTCAATTTCTAACTTATGTGACCCTCGACATTAGACTTGTACTCTCTCCATTCCTGATCACTGAATCATGCGGTGGGAACTCTCTGTACAATGTACATTCCAGTAACCCTCCTGGCCTTAACCTTAGTCAGTCATTGACCTTCACCAACCAATCCCCTTCCCTGTTCCCACTCCAGCACTACACAGCTCTCCACTCCACCAATGCACCCACAGATTTAGATTATCACACAATATGAAGGTGATTTTTTGGTGTGGAAGGGATGACAGCTGTCAAAAAGCAGGTGCTTTTGATGGTTAGTGGGTTCGGTGCAGACAGAAGTGTGGACAGAGCCATACTGAAGAGGAGGACCAGGTGAAGTGAATGAGAGATGTGTTTAGGCTGTCTGGAAATGCGTACCAGGTGTCTTGGCCCTGTGTGCAGATCATGAAGATGCAATCAGTGAACCTGCACAAGGGGCTTGGGGTTCTGGGATGTTAGAAAGTTTTCCTCTTGATGGCTCATAAACAGATTGGCATAGTAAGGTGTGCTACGGATGGAGAAGTAGTTGTGTGAGGATGTAACTTGATTAGATAAATAAGGAATGTATAGTGGCACAGCACTTCAGACACCAGTTGTAGCAAGGTGTCGGGAAGGCTGCAGCATCATTAGGATAAGAGTTGGAGGGATTGAGGGATTGGTGACAAACTTCCATGATCGTAGTTTGCCCCTCTCACATTGTCCTGTAGGCAGCAGTTCTCCAATCGGAACAGGCTGAAGGTCTAATCTGTTTGTGGTGTTTACTATTTCTAATATTTCTTAATGATGACCCATTCGGTCAGAATTTGGTGTACTGGGAGTTCAGGTGGGTTTGTGGTTGTGTACCTTAAATAGATGTAGGCTGTATAGACAAGGTGAAGTTACTTGGTGACATATTTTACTGTGATATTACTGCATGTGCTGGAGCATGTGGTCTGAAGTAATGCAGTCTTTGTAAGTTGCTATTAGCTCACTGAACGTCCCTAGTTTTTCACTCAGACAAATTGTAACAAATATGGAGACCAAACTAATAAAATAATACTGCAAAACACTTCCTTCTTGTTTGTACTGTGGTTTCTTCACTCACTGTTTTTTTACATCCCCGATACTTTATCTTTGCAAAAGAGGTTTGTCATATGTTTTCCAGGATATCCATCCCTAAAACTATGCTGACACAATGCACATAATTCCCTCACTTCAATGTTAATTACAGGTGGAATCCTTTCTACAGTGTTATGTTTCCCTGTACCTTGCAGTACTTCGTCATGCAAATTGAGCCTCAGTGATATTGCACACAGTTTAACTGGTTTGTCTATTGCCCCATTGTGTCTTTAACCGTGTCATTATGTAACCTTTTACTAATACACAAAAACACAACAGCTGAATAAAATATGATGATGGGAGGAGCACACAAATCTAATTCTATATTAATACTTCTCATTTTATTCAATTTCTTCTCCAGTTTGGCTGCTCATCTTTAATACTTTACACAAAACAAATTTCCAAATGACAATTGGGCCAGACTCCTTGTTCAGAATGTTACATTGCCCATACTAAGTGCAAAATAACTTCAAAATTCACTTTACACACTTTCAAATCGTCATGTGAGTGTCTCATGACCTGCACATGCAAACCAGAATTGGAAATCTGGTAGGAGGCTGACTAGTCATTGCAGGAAATAACCAGGAAGCAGTTTTTCCGCTCGCCCCACTGAAAAGCACAAATGCTAGCTTCTGCCCTCTTCCCTTTGCTAAGGATTCTTGTCAGCATATGGCAACATTTTGCTGCTGACCTGGCCACAGGTCTTCAATTGCTAAATGACTGAAGCTGTGGTGCAATAGGAATGAGGGCTCCCAGGGACTCACCACTCTGTGGTAAGTTTGTGCTTGGCTACCACAGGTGTCAGCCTTTGCAGCACATTTTCCCTCCCATGGCGCATGTCTGTCCTCCTGGTGTTCTTTTTCCCATCCATTAGGAAACAAGTCTGGGATATGTTTAGGAATGTGTTCTGAAGTTTGAGTAGCCTGACATCAGAACACTCCCCCCCCCCCCCCCCCCTCCCTCCGTGTTTTTTCATTTTTTCTTTCTTCATTCTCCATCTCCGATCCTTCCACCACTTTGGTGTTTGAGGTTCCTGTTTGTTTCTTCTTCCTCCCTGTGTGCTCTGTGTGCTCCTGAAGGTTGGCCCATGGGTCTTGACACGTAACAGGCAACTGCGTAACACGTAATTCCCAGCACCGGGGCGACAGGTAGGATTCACACAAACTCCCTTGTACAGGCCAGGCCCAGGGAGGCGTGATGGCCTCAGCTGTTACCTTCCCAAATTGCCGGTTGGTCCCTCCGTGAGAAGTTTAGGAGGTGTAACCTGAGATGTGAATGATCACCTAAGAGGGGGACCAGTTGGAAGGAGCGTGCAATCTGAGGTGGTGGCAATCATGGGGGATTTTTTTTTTCATTGAGTCAGTCACCATCTGTCTACATCTACTAAATGTAAACGGAATGAGGCTGAAGGTTCCACAGCTATTCTGTTTGTGTCGAGACCTATCAAATGCTGAATTGTATTGTGGGGTGTTATTTACACTAGACTGCTCGGTGGTCTGACCGAGGGAGAACTCCAAACTTACTTCTCCGATCAGGGCGTCACTGCGGTCCATCAGGTAATGAAAAAGGTTGATGCAACTGTAGTGCCTACACACACTCTTTCTCCCTCATTTGATAGAATAGTGCTTCCATCAGAGATTAAAGCAGGTTATGAAGTCATCATGGTCCGACAATACATTCCAAACCCGATGCTCTGCTACCAGTGTCAATAATACAACCACACTCGAATGTCCTGTTGAAACACGGCTAGATATGTTACTTGTGGTAGAGATGCTCACGAGGGCAATTGCCCACCACCTTCTCCCCACTGTATCAATCACAGTGATGACCATGCAGCCTCACCCCAAGAATGTCCCATGTATCTCGCTGAGTGGACCATCCAGGAGATCCGGGTGAAGGAAAAGTACCTTACCCCGTCACTCACAAGTTGTTGGCTAGTCAGAAGCCCTCTGTTTTACTGTCTCCCACTTACAGTACCGTTTTTGCTCCATCTCACTCCATGAAGGACAAGGCCATGTACACCTGCAACCTGAAATTCAATGCTGCAGTTGCAAAATCACCCATTTTCATGGTCATATTCCTGTCTCCTCCTCCAGCTGTGCAACAAGCCACCAAATCTTTGCCTCTGGCGGTGAAATCACCTGCTACACAACCAGCAGGCTGGGAAGGACAGAAGGAATACTCCCGAGAAGACTTTTTACTTCCCTCCAGCCGGCAAACAACTGAGTCTTCATCTGCCAATGGCAAAGGCTCCAAGAAATCAAACAAAGGCAAAATGTCTTCTCCTTCACAGACTCAAAGATCCTCTTCGACGGTGGTGGTGCGTGGCACCCTCACCTGGCCAACCTCCATATTGCTGGTGCGCACTGCCACCTATTTATCCACCGAAATCCTCAGGACGAGTCAGGATGAGATGGAACAGGATCCTCCAGCCTCTGTGTCCTGTAGCAGTGTCTTGGTAGCTGTCGAGGTGACAACCCTTCATTTTTTTCCCCTGCTCCCTTTTCCTTGTAATGACTCTCCTCCAATGGAACATTCGCAGCATTAGATCCAACAAGGAGGAATTACAGCTGCTCTTGGAATTTCATTGTCCATTTGTTTTCTGCCTCCAGAAAACAAAATTGCATCCTTGCGACTGCTTTGACCTATCTCATTTCTTTCCAGTCCGCTTTGACCTCCCCCCCTCCCCCCCCCCCCCCATGGTGGCATGCCATCTCATGGGGGAGTCATGCTGCACATCCGGGATGATGATCATAGTCGATCCATCTCACTGAGCAAGCGGCTGCAAGCTGTTGCAGTCTGCATTTTCCTTCCTCTCTTCGTGTTTCTCTTTGCACTATCTACACTCTCCATCATTTGGTGACACCAGGTTAGACTTCCTCCCACTTACTGGGCAACTCCCTCACCCCTTTTTGCTGCTCGGTGACACTAATACTCCTTTGGGGCTCTTCCAGAACATGCCTGAGGGGTGCCCTCTTGGCTGGCCTACTCAATCAACTCAACATCATCTGCTGTAACACTGGAGCATCGATGTTCCTTTCAGACTCCACAAACACCTGTTCCCATTTGGACCTCTCATACTGCACTGACCAGCTGCATCATCTCGAGTGGTCCATTCTCTCTGACTCGTACTTGAGCGACCATTTCTCATGTGCTATCTGTTTGCTGACTCCTAACCCACCTACATGTAAACCTAATTGGCAGCTTTCTAAGGTCAACTGGAGGCTTTACTACTCCCTGGTGACCTTCAACAAGCAACTCTTCCCCGTTGTGATGACCAGGTTGAATACCTTACAAACATTATCCTTACTGCTGCAGAACATTCCGTTCCTTGCACTTCACCGCCACCTTTACTGTGCCATGTCCCAGTCCCTTGGTGGACTGAGGTGTGCCTTGACACAGTTCGCATGCAGAGCTTTACTCTCCGCGATTTTAACTTTCATCCTACAACTGCATTCATTATAAACAGTTGTGTGCGCAGTGTCATCACATTCTTCATGATAGAAAAAACGGCTAGTTGGATTTCATTTAGCGGTCCTTTTACCAGTTCCACTCCCTCTTCCATCGTGTGGATCAACCTCTGACGGTCCTCTGGGCCAATTTCCAGTTTCCGGCCTGACTGTAGCGCATGATGCCATTGTGGACTCCATTGCTATCTCTAAAATCTTAGGTCACTATTTTTGCAGAGATTTTGAGCTCCACCCACTATCACCCTGCCTTCCTCCATCGGAAACGAATGTGTCAATTGCGATTGAAAATGTAGAAAACAGACTTTCGTACTGTTGCTAAATATTTTCATTTGAAGGGTTGGACTGCTTCACAAATCGAAACAGAATTGGATGAAGTTCATATGGGATCTGCACCA